>NW_027133740.1:2535000-2815000 GCF_026122565.2 Emydura macquarii macquarii
AATCAAATTGTTTATCTGTGTTATATTTACTTCTCAGTTAAACGTTTTAATGTTATTAACCTGCTAGGCTCATTCCGTTTTTACAGAATCCAGTTCCCATATTTTCCTTAAAACCCCAAATAGTCTAGGTAGCCACAGAAGTGATTGTTCCTACCAGTTTCTTTTCATCACTTCTGCAATTGACCAATTGACAACTGATTGATGGTTATCTTTTCACTTCAACAATGAAAGAAATTACCATCACTATAGCTATGTACAGTAAATGCCTCCAGAGTAAATTACATGATTCTAAAATTCTCCTTAGCTCACTTAGTAAAACATCAACACAAAAAGTTTCTTTTTTGCCTCTCTTCCTGTATTGCAGATTTGGCCTTTCCTGTCAGCTTCAGAAAAGAACTTGACAGCTTCTTTAAAAAGAGGAGTATAAAAGAACTTGAATAAGGGATGGCACAGGGCCGGGCTAAGGCTTCCATTCTCTGCAAGTGGCTATTCTTTGAACTGAAAAAAATATTAGGCATGTGAGCACAGATAAGCCACATACGAATACCCCAAAGAATATTCCCAGTGACCTTGAGATTTTGCTGCAATTCCTAAACCATTCTATGTTGAACAGCTTCATGCATTCTGAACTTTAAAATGGCTAACTTATTTCAAGTATGTGGAATTTATTCCTTGTGATTTATGTGTGTGGAGGGAGAAATACTCCCACAAAATGAGAAAAAAAAAGTTTGGCACTGTGAAATAACATAACTTCAATTATTGCAGAAGTACAAGAATGACTTTGTGTCATTATGAAAGAGTTAAAATTGCATAGTGTTGATGGACAGGAGTTTTAATTGTGCCTAAAAATGAAAGTTTTTATTTTTATCTAAAACTCTTTAGCTCCAGCATAGGAGGATATTGAAGATTTTTTTGATCACTATACATTTGAAATGTATTTTAGGTGGATTAAATATACTGTTGAATAAGAGAGTGAATGATTTATTAAGTTTTATTCCTTCTCTGAGGAGAGGTTTAAAACACAAACAAAAATAAGAGAATTATTTCCTACTGGAGGCTTTGTGCGTCTATAAAATTTATTTTAATAAATATCAAAAGATAATTCTATTTTGGTTTCCCAAAAAGATTTTTACAGTGCTGCAAGATCCTTTTTTTTAACAGTACAAAATTAAATCATAAGTATATCCTTCTCCAGTCTAAATTATATCCTTTAAAATTACTTAAAATAATTATTATAGCAAGGGTCTGTGGCAGCACAACTTTCCACATTGCTCCTAGCTTTTAAGTGTAATTCTTCTATTGTTTTGGTTGCAAACAGAGTCAGTCTGGTCAGTCTTCAGGCTATTCCCATTAACTTATTCTGAAGAGAAAACCCCATGTTAATTTATTCTCTCCTCCCTTCACATACCCTCCTTCCAAAGAGGTAGGTGCATAATGGAGAATGTGGAAGTTCACCTTCCTTGTAGACCACTGCTGGAGGCAACATATTGGACTTGATGGACAACAGGCTACATATGATGACAAATCCTACTCAAACTTACTTTCTATCTCCACATCCCTCCTACAAATAGCCGCTAAATGGTATTTTACCACAACCCACCATAAGAATACGAGAATGGAATATATTGTACTATGGACAGACCCTTCCAAGAAGCCTCCAGCAAAAAGTTATGGATAGTAGAATTGCCAGTCCTTGCCTCCTGGCCCTCAAGTGCATGCTTGTCATGAGGTGCCTCAGCTCCAAGAGCTGAAATCCCAAGCCTGATTCTACTACGTAATAGTAAAACACGCTACCGCCCCTGCCATCACATTACCTCATATATTCATATAACAGTAACATCTTTTCCCTCTGAACTCACAATTTACATTGGTAAAATCGTTCAGGAATACTGTGTCCAGTTCCAATACACACACTTCAAAACACATATTGAAAAATTGGAAATGGTTCAGAAGAGATACAAGAAAAACTCAGGGTCAGGAAAACAATTTATAGTGAGAGGCTTATTAAGATCAATCTATTTAATTTATCGAAGATAAAATTAAGAGGTGACTTGATCATGGTCTACAAGTACCTATTATGGAGAAGATTTCTGATAGGAGAGAGATCTTCGATCTAGCACACAAAGGCATAGCAAGATCCAAGAGCTAGAAGCTGAAGCAAGAAAAATTAAGACTAGAAATAAGGGGAAAAAATGAACAGTAAGGCAAATATCCATTGGCAAATATCCATATCCAAAGGATGTGATTAAAAGACTTCATCACATAAAGCTTTTAAATCAAAACTGGACATCCTCCTAGAAGATATGCTTTAGCTCATCAAGAAGTTATGAGCTTGATGTCAGAATTATTCTATGAAATTTGTATGGCCAGTATTATGGAGGAAGTCAGACAAGATTGTCACAATGGTCCTGTCTGGACTTAAAGTTTATGAATATATGTATATTAAGGGGTTGATTCAAAAGTCACCGAAGAAAATTCCAATGTTTATTTATAACACAGGTACATAATTTAACAAATAAATATTTTCTTACTAGAATCAAATATTCACCAAATAATTTATCTAATATATAAAATAAAATATAAAAATAAAAAAGATTATATGCTTCCCAGAAAGAAACAAGTTTGATGATGGAAACTAGGAATGACACATCTTGCTTTCCTAGTAGAAAGGATTTGAATCAGAGACTTTCAAAAATGTATGTTATATGCAGTAATTATATGCTTTTATTTAAGAAAAAGTTTTCATTACTCTGAAAATTGGTTTAATAACTTAACTAATAAGAATGAATATTATGAAATTTACTCTTCATAGTTGTAAATCTCTGATTTCCAGTGCTTTCTAATGGAAAGGCAGTTATTTCAATAATACTTTGCATAAGCGGATTGTCAAGATGGTGTCTTCTTGTTTGGTTGTTTATTATTCTTTTTTTTTTTTATTTTAAAGACACACAGGACCTTAACATCCATTGTGTTAGCTACTTTCTTGTAGGTGACAGGAAAAATGGAGTAGGGACAGTTTACCCTCCTGAAGTAGTAGCAGCAAGGGTCCCTGTACACAATAGAGATAAACAGAACTCACTGCTTCCATCCATTCTGGTTCCTTGGCAGCCCAGCTCCCAAATGAGTGGAAGGCGAATATGGTAAATTAATGTCAAGTGTCATTGAAATTACCTGCTAATATCCTATAAGATGTTACCACACAGAGATTGTTGTTTTTCCCATCACCTGTATCTACTGATTACCACAGAATAAAGCTTCTGCAGGGTCAGGAAATTATGCCATTGGGACAGCATTCCCTCCTTCCACACAACTCCGAGCCTGACCCTCATGCAGTGATTACATATTAGTCATGACTGTTCTACACCATAAAGTGAATTTTTAATAAAAGCCAAAAACCACCATCATTTCATGATTTCTGGTGGGATGTTTCATTTGGTTTCATGGTTGACATGAAACATTTCACACTTCTCCTGTAAAACAAACACCTAATTCCTGTGCACACAGTTGATAAATAAAGTTTTTATCACAGCATTTGAAAAAGCAGTTCCGTTATTATTTTAACATATAGGTGTGAGTTAGCCTTGACAATTCAAGTGTCTGGTGTTTTTCAAGCCAGGGGAAATTTATTGACTCACATCACCAAAGTAAATTCAATCAATAAAAATCTTATGTAAATAAAAATGTTTACTCTTCAGTGACTGCATGTGGGGGCAGGTCACTATGGAAAAGATTAAAATTATCACATAAGAAAGTGTCAGCAAGTGATCTTAAATCCACTGTATCTTGGTGAGGCAGGTTGACAGCCATTATAATGATTGCTCCTAAAATAAATACTGCCACCCAAAATGCACTATCAGCAAAATATGTATGTCTAATAGATCTACAGTAATAAAGTCCATATTATAAATCTAAATGATAAGTGTAGATCAGTGTTTCTCAATCTTTTAGGAAGCAAGTAACCCCTAACTTCTGAAAATTTTAATAAGTACCCCAACACTCAATTTTCGACGGGATTTTATATTTACAGACTAATGTGAGCCATATGTTGGAAGAAGGGCTGAGTATATAAGGCCGTGCGTTGTATGACAGATGTTAGATCCAGTGTGGATAGAGTTACCACCTTTACATCAGGGGTGCGCAACTCAAGTATATATCTGGGCTAGAGGTGATGTTGGCCAAAGCTAGGCGGCTTTGAGCGGCATGCCAATGCTGGGGAATATGAAGCACCATGCCAAATTTTTTGCCATAGATTTGAGAGAAGGAAGGGGTGAGAGAGAGACAGGGAAGGAGGGTGAGAGAGAGACAGGAAAAGAGGGTAACTGGTAAAATCTGGGGCTGTCATAGAGCAGTGAAATTGACAAGTTTTCTTGGCACTGTGCTTTGAGCCAAGGAGGGGGGCCACCATCTGGGCAAGTTGCAGGCGGCAGCCGCCTGGCTGCCAACATGGGAGGTCGGCGACTGCCACCCAATCTGAGCTGGGGCAGAGGAGGCTTCTGTGCCGGCTAGGACCCAGGGATGTGGGCAGGCAGCTCCTGCCCGTCTTCAAGCCAGGGCGTGGGAGGCTGTCCCTTGGCTCGGAGCCAGGGCACAGGTGGCTGCCACCCAGGTACGAGCCCAGCTCATGAGACAGAGGAGGCTTCCACCAGGCTCCCACCTGAGAGATGGGAAATGGAGGACTGCTGCCTGCCTCCCCCAGAAGCTAGCGGCTGCTGCTCCTAGCTGGGAACTGGGACCATGCAGGAAGCGGGGGGCTGCCATGCGCCTTCCCCAAAAGCCGGCAGCTGCCGCCTGCCTTCTAGCTGGGACTGGGTGGGAAGCGGGTGGCTGCAACCCAGCTTCCCGGGACTGTGGCAGCTGCCACCCACTTCCCAGCTAGCAGCTGGGAAGTGGGGATCTGCTGTCCGGCTCCCCCAGAACCTGGTGGCTACCGCCCCCCTCCCAACTGGGAGCTGTGACAGGGCGGGAAGTGAGCGGTTGCCGCCCAGCTTCCCCAGAAGTCGGCAGCTGCCGCCCGCCTCCCCTTCACTCTGTTTTTCCCTGGGTACCCCCTGCCTGTGTCTCGCGCACCCACAGGTTGAGAAACTATGGCGTAGATGAAGCAAGACATTGCTCTTTGAAAGCACAAAGCTATTTATAAGTGCTAAGTACTCTATTATCCATATTATCTTCAAAGGTTCCAAGTATCTGTCAAGGCCCTTTTATTAGCACCAATAAACATAGTTTCTGAGAGCCTGAGATACATTAGACTAACTTGTTGAAATGCTGTACAACTCAGTGAAAGAGTCTGCAAAATAATCGGCTCTTCTATAGAAAGCCGATGTAGCCAATAAAGTAATGGGTTCATGCAGTACCTGCAGTTCTATCTTTCGCATAAACTAGCCTTTAAAAATATTTAAATGCCTTTAAAAATAATCTACCCTTAAACCCTCACCTCCTTTATGCTTTTGAAGATAGACCATTACAAATGCATTGATAAGATGATTAAATAAAATATTTTCACGGTATCCAGTGCTACTTTATTAAATGCTAATGTTCTGTCAAATAGAAAAAACAAGGTGATATGGGACCTAAGATCTCTGGAAAGATACTCTTTCCAAAACAGTGTGCACCACTAAATTGCCCAACACTGATAACCTTGCCCAACTCTCATTAAACCTCAGTCTTGTCAACCTTTTGCCTCAACATTTTCCTCCTCTTGCAACACTGACTCTCAAGATTCATGGATAAGTAAGGTGAATCATAACAGTGTCAGGAAAGAACTACTCTGCTTATTAGCTGCACAGCAATAAAACCCCAAATTATATCTTCTAATGAATTGACTCCTTTGGCAGAACATAAACTCACTTAACAGACTGGGCCAAAATCGTGCACCACAGACTAGCACTTCTGGAACCAAACAAAAATTCCTCCACCACCATTGACTAAACAATTAGATAGAAACAATAACTCTATATAGGTGACACATCAAAAAGCTTACAAACCTGCAACTGAGACATCTATGGTAGATTCTAGGAATTAAATGGCAAGATCAAGTTCCAAACACCAAGGTATTGAGAAGAGCTGGTATGCCCAGTGTTGAGGCACTTGTAGCAGCTGCGAAGCTGAGATGGACAGGTCACGTTGTCCGTATGCTGGATCATCGACTCCCAAAGATTCTCCTCTATGGTGAGCTTAAGGAAGGGAAATGCGATAGAAGAGGGCAAAAGCTGCACTATAAGGATGTTTTGAAAAGGAATTTGAAGAAAGTAAATATTAACATAGAGAACTGGGAAGAAGTTGCCAGAGATAGATGTACATGGAGATCTGTAGTGTATGACTCTATCCAGGCAGTTGATGTGCACAAAGAGGCAGCGTATCAACAGCACCATCTTCAACAGCAAAATATCAAGCAGCTTTCCAATTTCCAACCTTCTGCAGCTTCAGATAGATATTTACAATTGAAATCTATGGAAGAAAACTTTCATTTGTGCTGGAGACCACCAGAATGTTCCCCACGTGTAAAATGGGAACAACACTTCCTTATCTCACAGGGATAATAATATCGCACAGGGATATTGTGAGGATAGACTATAAATGTTAGAAGAGCACTCAGATGCTATGTTGATGGTGGTCTAGACAGAACTTTAACCCACATTTCATACCCCGGGAGCACTTGATGGGGTTTTAAGACGTGGGGCTTAATACAGTCTTAGCAGTCCCAGTCTCCCTCCATTAACTATCACTTTCCTCTGACAATCCAATGGATCTGCATCCAGGAGGGTGAAGCATGACATGTAGGCAGTGGTTTGGGGCATGAATGGTTCAGCATGACCATTATATGACATCAGCAAACTGGTTAGCAAACCTCCTGGAGATTCAGCCACACAAGGCATCTTTATGAAGTTGACATGCAGCTGGCCTTCCCATCACTGCACTGGTATTCAGTGGGTGACATGGGCATTCATGAGCAAAGTGACCCCACTGACCTCCGCACTTTTGGTCACCCACCCCGGAGCTTTTCTGAGGTGGTTTCCCTTGCCACTGGGTGTGGATCTCATCTTGGGATCAATCCCTGTCCTCTGATCCCATTCCATCCCTATTAGGATTTCTATTTAAACTGAGGATGACTATCCACAGACTGGTTTTCCAATTTCCCAGCTACATCTCTAAAATTTTTATCTATAAGCCATGATTTCAGGTTGTGGCGGCAGAGTTCACAGAACTGTTCTATACTCATTAATTTGTAGGTCTCATTGACTGTGTTAACCCCCCAACCAGTTCCCCGTTTTCTTACATAACCCCTAATTGGAGTTGAAACCTCAGCATAGGTCATGTTCCCTTTTTTCTGCACTCCCTGAAACCTTCTCTTATACACTTCAGGGGTCAGTTTAAACTTTTGCAACAAAGCTTGTTTACAATTATCATAATCTTTATCAACCTCTCTGCCCATAATAGTGAAAATGTCCAAGGCTTTTGTCCCTGGCAGTAGTGGAGCCAGGTACCATACCATATCCTCTTTCCCCACCTTATTCAATTCACCTCCCATTTCAAAAGACATCCATGTCATACCCCTCCGTTAGCAAGGAAGTAATTTGGAGTCTACATCCCCTTGTCCACCTCCCAGGACAGGCACATGGGGTTTGGCTTCCCATACTGGATGAGAGCTTTGGAGATGCAGTCTCTCCCACCGCAAGATGATGTTAATATTCCCTGTCCTTCTCTCTCTCCTCATGAAGAAGCTGCTTCTGCTTGTCTTCTCTCTCATCCTAGTGCTGGTGTTCCCAGTCTGCTCTCTCTTGTTTCCAGTCTACAAACTTCTGGGTTTCCAGACACTCTTGATCCATCTCCAACTCCAGCTTCTCCTGCTCCTGCTCTAACTGCTGATCTGTCCACACCTCCTGTTGCAGTGGTGTACTCAATCTGGACAGCACATGGCTACTGCCTGTCAGCTTTTTCCCTGTTTCTCTTCAGAGGCTGGTTCCAAGATTTTCCTCACTTGGTGGACTCTCTGCCAGTGGGCTGGAAGTTCACTGTGGACCTGGACCATTATTCCTCTTCTGGTCACCAGAATATAGCAAATTTACTAGCTGTGTTTTAGGCCAATCCTCAGTGTTGAGTTGCCAGCTGATTTCTCTTCATAATTCGTAATTGATTTCCCCGTTTCTCTTTCCTTTTCTCAAAAAGACTACTAAGACTTATCTTCTCCTTCTTGCTTTCACTGCTTTTGGCACTCATGCAATTCACACTGTTACAGATTCACACACACTGTCACCATATATATTACAGTTCAGAACAACTGCACCTGTATTCCCCCTCTAAGGTCCAGCAAAGTCACCCACTCTAGGCCTCAGGAACCTCAGCTGTGACCTCTCTTAGGTGGAGACACATGTCTCCCTCCCTCCTGATGGTGAGTTTCCAGGCTGCACAGTTTCCAGTCTATACTGCAACCTCCTCAATTCAGGCTGCCTAAGTTGGCCTGCTTCACTTTTCTCCTCAGAGATGGTAAACAGTGTCATTGCCCAAGTTAAACTACCACACAGCTCTTTTTGTAATCAAGCACATTTATTCTTAAGGTTAAAGCACTACAGAGAAAACATACTAGTAACAATAACATAAACTATACCCATGCTAATAAGCTTACCAGAGATCACCCCCTGACTCCAACAAGAGCTCTCTGCCTGTTAACAGTCCTTCAAACCCCACCCAGGGGTTTTCCTGTGATTACCAGTTCATCACTCCTTTTGCTCAGAACAAGAACACAAACTGGGCCAAGTCCTTCCAACCCTTCCCAGGAAGGACTGGAGCTCCCCCTTGGACAATAGGTCTTGTCTGTTTGTTGAATCAGAAAGGCGGCCCTGAGGCAGTTTAAACTCAGCCTATTTATCCAAAAATCCTTTCTTTGTTGATCCCTGGAGAATTCAGATTGAAACAGCATATGCGAGCCTTTTTTCAGATGATGTTAGCTCTCTGAAGGTGTTACAACCTGAGTGAATTTGCCTACCGACCCCCCACTGTTTTTAGTTCCTGGAGGGCTGTGGTTCCTCTCTTCCATGGAGTTACATATAATCCCTGACACACAATGATACGTAACAGGAGTGGCCAAATTTATTGACCCCATCCCAAGACCCTCCTCCCAGCTGGACAGAATCCTTTAGATCCAGAAGCTCCAAGCTCCCCACCCCAGTCTGGTAGGTGGAAAATGGGGGGTCGGGGAGGGTCGTAGGCAGCTGTGCAAGCTGCACTTTAACTGTAAAAGAGCTGCATGCATCTCATGAATCCTGGTTTGGCCACCCCTGATATATAAACTTAATTCAATAAGGTTTAACTTAATTTAGTAAGGTTTGTCCAGGATATTGGAGGATATTGTCATATCTGTCACACCATGGTTGCCAAGAAGCCAGTCATTCACCTCCCAGCACTGATGAGGTCATAAAGACAAACCCAACAGGAGTCACTGTTGCCCTAATGATCAAAAATAGCTACCAGATTAGCTATCTGGTCTGCTCTGAGCTAGTGTCAGAGGTCTTCATAAACCTTTTGATACCAGTGGGTCTGTGATGGCTCTGAGGATCTAAGAGGCAGTTAAATTTCTTTTTTTTTTTTTTCCTTTTTATTTTTTTAAACACTCAGACTTCTTTTTTTTCTGTTTGGGAGCATGAGTGAGAATGGTGTCATTAGTGATGATTTAGCAGTGGCAACTGTTAACATAGAAGAGAGTGAATGTCTTAAGGACAAAAGAAATTCCTTCAGCAACTTAACATTCTGTTGTGTTTGCTGCTTTCGGAGAAGGTGAGCATGACTGCTATCACAGGACTGTATTTGTCACATGAATATAGTGGACAAAGGGATTTCAGCAAACAGTCCTTGCTGACCAGACAATAAAATCCACTGCTTAGACAGTGAGAGAAGGGGAATTAGGCATATTATTTGTGGTCACTGTGTGGTTGTTAAGCCAATAGATGTAGGACTGAGGCTGGGACAAAATTATTTACAGCTGCCATCCATCTGCAATTCCTAATTCCCCTCTCATATCTCTGCAGAAATGGGACAAACTCTATACAAAGGAGGGAAAAAAAGAAAAAAAAGAAGAGAAATGAGGAAGAGAACCACACTAGTGCCATGCCCCTCGATAAGCCTGACAAGGAGGAGCAGCAGAGAAAGGGACAAGACCACTGGAGCATTGTGTCCCTGGGTGAACACGATCATGGGGATGCTGTAACACTAGCTGCTAAACCATGCAGTATAGAGATCCAAGACAATTTAAGTGCTGTGCTCTTAGATGTGCACTACAATGAAGAGAAGCAGGAGCAAAAACACCTGAGTGCAATGTCCCCGAATGCACACTGTAAGGAGCAGCAAAGAAAGGACAGACAGAACTACCTCAACAACTTGTCTCTGGATGCACAATATGAAAGGGGAAAGCAAGGAGGACAAGACCATGTAAGTGCTGTCTGTGAGGAAGCACCCACCAATGAGGAGCAAGTCTGTCCAGGTGTACCATACAAAGAGAAGCAACAGCCTATGGGATCTGAACACTTGAGTACCTTCTCTCTGGGAGTAACCTATGAAAAGGAAAAACAAGAAGGACAAGAACATGTGAGCTCTGAGTCTGAAAGTGCAGCCTACAAAGAGGAGCAGGACTCTCAAGGTGTACCATACAAGGAGGAGCAACAACCTATGGGACCTGAACACTCAAACAATTTATTCTTGGGTGGAATCTATGAACAGGAAAAACAAGAAGGACAAGAACATGTGAGCTTTGAGTCTGAAGGTGCAGCCTACAAAGAGGAGCAGGACTCTCAAGGTGTACCATACAAGGAGGAGCAACAGCTCATGGGATCTGAACATTTGCATACCTTGTCTCTGGAAGCAACCTACGAACAGGAAAAACAAGGACAAGACCACGTGAGCACTGAGTCTGAAGGTGCAGCCTACAAAGAGAAGAAGGACTGTCAAGGTGTACCATACCAGGAGCAGCAGCAGCCTATAGGACCAGAACTCCTGAGCACTTTGTTTCTGGATATAACCTATGAAAAGGAACAACAAGTAGGAAAGGACCATGAAAGCTCTGTGTCTGAGGGTGCATCCTGCAAGGAGAAGCAATACAATCAAGGTGCACCATACAGTAAGCAGCAAGCTATGGGACCAGAACAGCTGAGCACATTGTCTCTGTCTGGAATCTCAGAGGAAGAACAGCACGTAAGAAAAGACCACTTAAATAGTAGAAGCCTAGGAGCACTCTATGAGACGGATAAGCAGCTGGGACAGGATCACCAAAGCAACCTGTTCCTGTTTGTGCCCTATGAGGAGGGGAAACAGCTGGAAGGACAGGATCACCAAAACACTATGCTGCTGAGTGTGCCATGGGACAGTGAGAGGGAACTGCGGGAGGGACAAGATCCACAGAAGATCATATCCCTGCATGTGCCACGTGAAGAGGAAGAACAGAAGGAGAAACAGGATCTTGTAAACCCCATGATTCTGTGTGTGCCCTGTGACAAGGAGAAACATCAGGAGCATCAACATCTCCTGTGTACACTCTGTGAGAAGGAGATGAAACAGCAGGATGGACAGCAGGATCATCTGAGCCCCATATCTCTGTGTGTCACCTGTGAGGAAGATGAGAAGGAAGAGGAAGAACAGGATCTTCTGAACTCCACCTTCCTATATGAGCCTTAAGAGGAGGAGCAGCAGAAGTAACATGACCAACTTGCACACAGCTGGACTGTGGAAAGCAGAGGACCACAGGAGTGATGAAATCACTTGTATCTCTATGAGGAAGAGGAAGAAATATACATTCTTTCTGCTGAAATATAAATTGTTTGAAAGCTCTTAGCATAAAAGCACAATATAACAAGGATGGAAAGTAAAGCAAATTGGAATCAATAGTTCCACAGTTATATGGTAACTAATTCATAGCTTAATACCCTGCAGCAATATGGTAAAATATTAAAAAACCTGTACTAACTACAGGTCTTTGGCAGGGATGTATTTCTGTATTAGATAATTACAAGATTAACATTTTCAAAAGTGGGTTCCCTAAAGTTAGGCACATAAAAAAGGGTGGTCTTATTTTCTATACTGAGCAGTTGCAGATCCCACTGAGGTCAATGGAAGCTGCAGGTACTCAACAATTTTAAAACCTAAAATTAGGGACAGAAATCCATATAAAGACACCTGAATAAGTGACTGGGTGTCTGATCCTGCACCATTGAAGTTGATGGGAGTTTTGCTCTTTACTTCAATGGGAGCAAAATTAGAACCCTGATTTTCAATGGTATTTAGTGTCCACAGTTCCCACAGATTTCAATACGGGGTGCAAGTGCTTTGCACTTTTGAAAATCTGGTCATGCGTTTAGGTGTTTAAATGTGGATTGAGAAATACGACTTTTAGAAATAGCCAAAAAATTAAATATTTGAAATTTCAACAAAATGTTTTCAAAAACCCATAAAAGTATTCAATGACAAATTGTCACAATTTCCCATCAACTCTGCTGACTTTAAGGCTAATATTTTCAAACTCAGGCACCTAGAGAGCTGATAGCTTTTCACTAAAATAAGAATGTACAATTTTCTCCAGAAAGGGAAACATAGGAAAATCTATTTAATATATCTGAAAATAGGCTGCTTTGTTTCACAGTTTATCTTTAATCATAAGGCCTCTTATGCTGTATGATATTTGCTACAAAAAATTATACAGCATCTTCACAAATACAATGTAAAAGAAAAAGTCTAGGACACTTTTCAACTCTCTCTCTTTTTTGCTATTTAGATTGAAAGTAAACATTATAATGTCTGTATTTTGATTAGAAAAAGGATTGAACCAAATATCAGATTAGAACACCAGAACATGTCTGATGATGGGGAGTTAGCTGGATCCAGTTTTGAATAGTGTAATCTTTACAGTGAGTTAAACCAAAACCTTGGATCTAAATAACCTGAAGTTTGGGGTTTTAAAGATCTAGTTCTGAATTTTGTAGCCTGGGCTAATATTTAACTTGGACAGAATCTACAGATGATGTACATGTTCAAACTAAACAATTTATACAGTATACACAACTCTGAATGTGGTATAAATGTCTAGATGATAGATGAACAAGCAAGTAAACTGTTAAAAACTGTTAAAAAACAACGGAACAGTTCTAGGCTTACCATCCTGTTTAATTGTTGCAGCACTATACACACACACACACAAACAAGTTATATACATTAAATATTCTCATTTTATTTGCTTATAATTATGTCAGTGTTCGAGAAGGAAATGTTGGTTATAATGACAAAAAGGTAAAAGATACCAACAATGCTGCAAAGTTTCTTTCTGCCATTGTTAATTAAGGACTTGATCCTGCAATTTACAACATGCTGATGGACTCCTGCAGCTGTGCAGAGTCTGATTAACATCAGTGGAGTGCCACATTTGAGGCACAGATTAATTTTAAACACAATCTAGTACAAAAGTTATACAAAATCACACACTAAACAGTGCAGTTTTCTGGTAGGAAAGATCACTAAACATGAAATATGATTAAAGCAAGCACTAAGGATAGTCAAAAAAAAATTTATTTTTTTTTACAAAGATATCAGAAGAGAAATTATAACATTTCAGCAAAGATGGAACAGTTGAAATTATATGGTATCATTTCAGAAATAAAACAAAACAGAATAAAATAATTGTATGCATCACACACACACACACACACACACACACACACACACACACACACACACACACACACACACACACACACACACACACACACACACACACACACACACACACACGCTCTCTCTCTCTCTATACAGATAGAGAGGTACTTAAACGGAACATCCAAAATCTGAGGCACTCAAAATTAGAGGCTATGTCTGAAAATTTGGTGCTAATCCAGCAAAGCGTGGATGCACTTCAGTGGAACTATTCATGTGCTTACCATACTTATGTGACTGAGTGCCTGATCCTGCACCAGCGAAATCAACAAGGCTTTTGTCATGCACTCCAATGCCTGCAGGATAAGGCCCTCAGTGACTAGCCCAAGTAAATGACAAAATTAGCAATAGAACCTATGTATCCTGACCCCCAGGCTGATGCTTTATCCACTGAGTCATGTTATTTCCCTATTCAAGTGTTTATGTGATTATTACAACCACATATATGATGATATATACAAAGCCGCACAAGTTGAGAATTAGTTCTTAAAATATTATTTTGTCAGAGGAGATAATGCATATTGTGTAAATATATACAAAAGGATAAGGGGTGAATTTTTTGTTGCATATTTTGAGAATTAAATTTCCTATCACTACCAGCACTATATACTGTAAGTTATTAGCTTTGTCTTATTAATGCACATAACTTGCAGAAGATAAATGGGATGTAAAGAACTTATTTGTGTCTTGTTTTATAAACAAAATTATAGCACTTATGCATAAAATCACACAAACAACTTGATCCCAAACATATATTTCTATTTTAAGACTCCTAGCTATATGTACAGTTTCTTTTACTCAGTTGAAATAACTCATACAGCTTGGATTGCAAAGAGAAAAAGTAAAAAGTAAAAACAACAAACATTTGCAGGACTTTATTTCATATTTTCACCTGCCAGACACTGACTGCATGATCACTGAATTTCTTCAGAAACATTTCACATCCCTGGAGTGTGCCAAACAGTAGCTATAATACAAGATATAAGAGTATCTTATGATGTGTTTATTATAGCCATTTCTCTGTAGCTGCTACAAGGGAACCCCTTTGAGGCTAGATAAAAGTTTGCCCAAAATAAAATTCAAATATCATTTTAATCAAAACAAGATAAAGAGAAGATTAGTGCCACCAGTGTCAACAACACCACTTTCAAAACATATGCTCAAATAAAAATGAAAGCTTCAGGGGATTGGTTTTTGCAAGCTTCAGTAGTTTACACTTCCTCTCTTCCCCAACTCTATCTAGTATTAAAATTAATCAGCTGACAATGTGTGTTAATGACAAGTTTCATTCTCAAAGGCCTCATTTATTGAAGGGGCACCATCAACTTAAAATTCACGTAACTGAAAACAAAATATATTTACCTATGTTACTAATATTTTATGTTGTTTTATTGATTGCAATTTATAAGACCACATAAAAAGACATCCATTTACTACCCCGGGTACTTTTGACATTATTTAAAATACCAATACAACAGTAGGGGAAAAAAACCCACCAGCAACCTCTATAAAACCTCTAGCGTAACTTCATCCCCAACACAACCTATCAGAGGAGATTTTCTGCATCAATCCTTCACCCCTTTTTTGCACCCTAGATGATTCAAATGGAAATAGTTTTTATATCAAATTTACTTTTCCCAGACCCTGGTGTTTATTTACTGGTTTTTTTTTCCAGTTTAAACAATAACAATAATTATAATTTTCACTTTTGCTTATAGTCTGTTTCACTTTCAGATTTTTGCGGAGAATGTAGGTGAATAATGTGCTGAAAAATAATTAGTTCCATTGGAATTTAAAATATGAGCTTTTTAGACCCAATGACATAGCCGCCGCCATAAACAGTCCCTAACTTTATCATCAAGTTCATTTCCTTAGACATACAAAATACTATGCAATCTATCCGAATGAGAACATGCCAGATATTACACATAATCAATTTGGTCATATCTAAAAAGTAAGAAAAATAGTTTGGCCTGCAAAATGTTCTTTTCATAGAGCATTAAGATACACAGATAAGAAATATACATGTACTTAAATTAGGGATAAAAGACAAATCCCAGAAAACTTTTTTCAAAAACTCCAACAGATCTCAAACCAAACCTTTATAAAATGTTACATATTATAAATATTATAAAAGTTTGATATTACTTGTTTTTCCAATTTTCCATTTTCATGAGCTTTCATGCTTCTGACAAGGACTAGAAACTGAAGTGCAAAAAGAACACCAGAAAAGTTTTTGCCTCTGGTCTAGCCAGAAGCAAAAAAGCTCAAAAAAATCTTAGGAGAAAAGCTGTTCTCATAAGAATCCCCGTCTACTTTTGCCAATCCAGGTGGTTCAGACTATTTAGGAAAATCTGCAGTAAACAAACAGATGTTGGATTTCTTATTCACAATCTGATGTTCATCTATCAGTGATATACAAAGCACAAGCCTCTCACTGTGAAGATTCATGGTCTATATAAGACATTCTTCTGAATACTTTTGCAAGAAACATTTTTAATTGCATTCAGAAAACAACTAACCCAGAATACCTACATGTAAAAAAATTAGTTCAGTGTATTTTGATACATGCTTTGTCATGTTTTATTTAAATCCAACAATTAAAGGTTAAAACTAGTTCTGAAGTTGAGAATGAGAGTTAATCAGGACACCACATACTATTTTTTCCAAAAGTCTAAAGTGTGTAGGAACAGACAAATATGAACCACTGTTGCTATTAGTGTTATAACTTGTACCTGTATCTATTTTCATCTGAACACTCTAAGAAGAGAATTGATAGAGAAGATTGTTAGTTTCTAAAATGATTATATTGCTCTTTCATGTTTCACTCTTTAGAATTTCTCTTACTAAAATAAAAGCATTTATTAAGGAATTCTCAAGTGTGACAAACTCCACAAACCAAACGTAAACAAAAAAGTTAGTCAAAGCCTATATGCCAGCTGAAACTGGCTATTTACATACACCTCTACTTACTTGGTACATACTGCCTGCCTACCACAAATAATAGGAACATGACAAAGTGTTAGGCACTGGGAAATTTATAGTTGTATTAATGCCATTCAGAATATGCATTCTGCTACTGAATGTGTTTCCATCAATAACTCTGTCTCTAATAAAATGGCCATTTAAGAATGTAGATGAAAATGAACCAAACTTCTGGATCCAGATAACTTTGTGGCTCTGGAGCATCTTTAAATTTAAAAGTGAACCACTTAGCCTTATGCTGTTAATTTATCATTAGACAGGGATTTGGGGGCGGGGATGTTGTGTTTTGTTATGTTATTGTCCCACTAATTGCTTGAAAACCCTGGACCAGTATTATATAGTCAACGGCAACAAAATATCACACCCACCTATTATTTTCTTGGGGAATTCAACCAAAAGCCTGTATTTGTTCTCTAGAGACAGGCCATGGAGGCTGTTACAGATACTGTTACACTGGATGCAAGGGGACACTTCCTTCAGCCATCATTGCTATTGAACATATGGTATTCTGCAACTACACAGAACTATTTAGCACCAGTGTTCAACTTAAGAGGAATGAGGAATCATAGGAATTCCAGCCAAGGCAAACCAAAAACAAATAAAAAGCTCCCCCAATCAGTAGGAATGTAAGCTACATCAAAGGTCTTGTTTAAAATCTCTTCCCTCAGACAAAACTCCCATTGTCTTTAGTGAGGACTTTTTCTGTGTAGGAAGTGTCCAATCAAGCTTTCACATTGCATCTCCCTGAACTTCTGTGAAGTAGCAACATTCCTCTTACTTTGTATGCGACTGGCTGTAAAATCAAGATTGTGGGCCTAGCCAAGGCCTATGAATTATTAGATTATAAACTCTTTGGAAGAACACCTGTCTGCCTACATGCTTGTACTGTGTCAAGTACAACAGAGACCTTATACTGATCAAGGCCTTTGTGCACTAGTACGATGCAGATAACATATGTGTGCATGGCACTTACTATGTATACAAAAGTGGATCTGTAGCCATCCATTTGTCTGGGAAACAAGTAGGGTTTGTGCATGAAAAATTGATACACAAAATGAGAGACTGACTAAAAAGGTTACCCTTTAAAGAGTATTTGTTATAATTATTATTTGTATATATGTATGTATTATATATATAATTATAATGTATTTTTCTGTCAGTATTATCGTTATTAAAGCATGTCTATGTATTATATACAGGCATGATGTAACAACTCTAGTAGCATCTGGCATGAACCATTTGGAATGGGTGGTTAAGATCACCACAGGGGCAGAATTTGACAACTTCCTCTAGCCTATTCCTCTATGAGCTCCCTTTCTTGAGCCAGCAGCTTTTGAGAAAGCATTAGATGTGTCCATAATTGAAAGAGCTAGCCAATAGGTTTCATCAGGTTCTCCTAAACAATGTAAGACCGAAGCTGGACTCCTACAGAGTATAAGGATGTGGGAGTGGAGCTTCAATCCCACAGAAACTAGGAGCTCCACGAAACTAAAGGTCTGCTTCTGTGGTGCTCTGAAAAGCCAAAGGAACATGTATTTAAGCTCCCTCCATCACTTCATTTCCCCAGGAGCTCTCCTTCCTCAGCTCCAGTTAACTAAACAGCTGAACACCTCTATTATCTGAAGCACGGCAACATCCCCAGATAAAGTTGGCTGAGAGGACCCAGCTTGAGATAATGGCATTTTGCATAACTGAGGGTTGCACTGTATATTAACAGAGACCATAGGCACCCAACCTTAAAAATGCTAGCATTGGTATTTTAACTCCTAAAAGGGTATTATAAACTAAGGGAGAAAAAGTAAACACCCTAAAGAGAAACAGTGCCATTTTCTGAGTACGGGATTTTAGACACCCAGAATCAGAATTCATACATATCTAATAAATAAGCAGAACTTTATTAAACCACTTCACTTTTCAATGTCACCATTACTCATGCTGCCCTGTGGGTCTCCAAGACAAAAATAAAAAATTATAGGAACATTTCTGTATTAAATACTTTTCAAAATGCTAAGAAAATACATGTTAAAATAAATCAATACTTTGGTGAAAGCATAGCATTTTAATACAACATATAATTTTCACTGTACTGAAATGATAAATGAACTGGGTTAGTCATCTCCACACAAAAGAGAGATCAACATCAACAGCCTTTATTCCAGCTCACGCAGTGGCATTGATCAGGTACCAGTAATTGCCTCTTGGGATAAGATTATCTCCTGAGTGTTCTGAAATACTATATTTTGACTGTTTCCATACTTATGCAAAACTCACTTTCATAAGGGTATGAAACGGATTCTAATATGGAGCCCTCAGTCATGAATTATCCATGATCAAAGTCATTATACTGGGAGAATCAAGTTCAAACTCTGAATTTTTACACTAAGAAAGTATCGAAAGACTTTCTATTCATTGAAAGGGTTTTCTATTCTTTTCAAACATGTTTTTCAGAACACCAACCTTTATGGAAAATACAGCATTAGACGAAAGCTCAAAGCACAAGAAACTGTTTTTCAAGGAGCATGACCTAAGTAAAATAGATACATCTCTGGATTTGTTGATACAAGGGCAGAATCAAAGTACATGGTTTACAGCAAGACAGAAAAGCCACTTCATTATAAAGCAGGATTTTGTTTACATGTGACAATGAAACTGTATATAAGTGAAAGTGTTACGTCAATTTAAAGGATATCTGGCAGCTTATTTTTGGTGAAACAGATGCAAAACTAATTTAATGGTTTATTTTGCAAACATTTGGGTTCTTGTTTATCTTCCCAGAATTTGAATAGCATCTACTGTTCTTGATACAGTGAATACATAGGGCTCGAGCATATCTTTTTATGAGACAAGCTCATATGTGCAAAAGCACAGCAGATCCCCGATAACCAGAAAATCTGTGAGAACTCCTTTAAAATCCAGTATATTTGGAATATAAGAGTATGCAGTGGAAGTGGTTAGAGAGATTATCAGGTTTACAAATGACCTTTGGGCATTCCAATCTATCTTGCCACCTGGCTCTGTGATAGATGGTCAGTTTACACCAAAGATTATAAAATATTTAGGTTACTCCCATTCCCAAAGAACCAGTCACTTACCCCAGATACATTTGCACCTTAGATCTCACACCAAATACAATGTTTGTAGCCAATCCTATAGTAAAACTAACTAACTAAGGACATATTAATTAAAATAGGAAAAAGAAGAGTTATTTACAAGGTTAAAACAGGTAAACATACACATACAAATGAGTTGCAGTCTTAGGTTGCAGATGGAGATAAAGCTGCTGAAAGATGCCAGCTTTATAAGTCTTTTAGGGCTAACCCTGGTTAATTCTGGGCTCTCTTGCTTATGTTTAGGGACCTTTGCCCCTTACAGCCCAAACAGCATAAAAAGACCCTAGTTTCTTTCTAGTTAAGGATTTTTATCCCCACCACCCTAGAGTCCAAAATGATGGGATGAGCACTTCTGCTGGTCCCCCTCTTTATGGGTGTGCCAGAAGCAATCAACAAAGTCCTTGCTCTTTGGAGGCTTACAAAGGCCAATTTGGATTCACTAGGGCTTCCTGATGGGCCAGTGATAACCCTCCCTCATAGGTGCAAGCCAGTATTTCACATTTGGTGACTTTTCTTTGCTGACTGGATTTACAGTGTCCGTGCAGTTACAGAACAAACCTTTAAGTATTACTTTATAGCATGGGTTGCAGATAGTATAAGTGAGATTAATGCATGCAGCAACTTACAAGCATTTCATAAAGTCTAACACATTGTTACAAGTCTAATACCTATTTTAGCAATACTAACACAGATCAGTCAGAATGGTTTCCAGCTATCCATTTGAGAGTGTACACTTGAGGCCTACGGCCATTGGCATGAGCTGGCACCTGGTCTACCAGCATCACAGTGTAATAACTTTAATCTGCTAAGTGTTTTGTCAACATGATCTGTTCCACTTTACATTTTATTATTGTTCTATGTTGATAATGCCATCTTGACATGCACCCTTAGACAGAAAACACATGATCTTTATACAGAAAAGACTTGGAAGATCAGTATATTTCACTGCTTACACTTTACCTTGCAGATTTACTTAGTCATCAAAATAATGAAATGGAACAGAAAAAGAAATAGGTTTTTTTGGGGGAGTGGGGAAGCAAATTGGATTATAATCATATCACTATACAATGTTGAAAGCATCCGGTGAATAATATGAATTCTTCTCAATCAACAGAAATATAATAAAACTATGTATGGAAGTTGTCAGTCTTTAAAGTCACAGCAATAAATCACTGTTAGAGCTTGCTTTAAAAACACTGTTTATGAATTCACTACTGGGTTGCAGAACTGTGACAGAGCGGAGGCTGTCATAGACTTGTCATCCCCCCTTTAGACCACTGAGCCAGAATCCAAAGGCCAGAGAAGTCTGGACGTTCAATGACACAGGGGTTGTGGCTTCTGCCAGAGAGCAACCTAAATAGAGCTGCTTACTGCCTATCACTTCAGCGTGAGCGCCTTTTCTGTCGGGGTGAGGTCCCTTAGCCTGTCTTCAACCAGGAAGTGTCCACAAGGCAGTGGAGGATGCAGTTTAACATCATGGCTAGGATGCGTGATGGATGTTTGTTTAATATTGCAAGGTTCAGAGCTAAGACAAAGGTGAAGGAGTTCATCATAAGAGATCTGTTTGCAGATGATGCAGCCCCCGTGGCTCACAGTACGGATGCCCTACATCTTATTGCCAAGTTGTCTGATTCATGTAAAATCTTTGGGCTAGCAATAAGCTTGAAGACGACTCATCATGCACCAAGGCTCTTCAGAACCAGTTCTAGATATCACTTTAGATGGTATTCATCTGGATGTTGTTGACCAATTTTGTTACCTTGGCTCTTCTGTTACCAGCAATGTAGATCTTGATGCTAAGCTTACTAGTAGAATTGGCAAAGCAGCCAGGAACTTTGGTCTTTTGCAAGACAGAGCCTGGAACAATAACAAATTGTCAACTAAAGTGAAAATCCATATTTATGAGACGTGTTTTATCCACTTTTCTATATGGCTCAGAAACATGGATGATTTATGCCAGACATACCAAATAACTTTTATATCAGATGCTTACATACAATTCTTCAAGTAAGATGGCAAGAAAAGCTGACAAATGTGGACGTGTTAAATCATGCTGTATGTCATTCATGGGAATGTTGATTAGTAAGAAAAGACTCAGATAAGCTTGGATATGTCAAGCGAATGCTGGATTACAGGATCCTGAAGAGTGTGCTGTACTCTGAAGCTCACAAAGGGTCTAGAAAGAGAGTCAGACTGCTGCACAGATTTCAGGATGCTTGCAAAGATGACTTAGTATCCTTGGGAATCTCTGTGGCTGATTGGGAAAGGAGTGCAGAATGCTGCTTTGGCTGGAGGAGTCAGCTTGTAGATGGAGTGAGGCATTGCAAGGCCGACTGGATCAAGCTTTGTGATGACTGGTGTCAGAGGAATCTGCTGCTTGGATTCAGAGCATTGCTAGTGTGTGGCTGTGTCCTATCTGTGGAAGGCACTGTCACTTGCGCATCGGACTCGGCAGCCAAAGAACTCATTGGTGCATACACCATGCTCTGTAAAGAGCAACAGTGTCATTGACGATTGACAGTGTTGCAAAGCTGAACATTAATGAAATCATTACAAATACCAGATAACTTAAAGTACCACTACTATGCACTTCTCTCACACTTTTCATCTAAGTGTCTCAAAGAATTTTTCAAAGATTAATGAACTGAGCTTCCAGGCAGTCTTGGATGTAAGGAAGTTTTATTATATCTGTTTTACAAAAACTCAAAATGAGGCAGAAGAGACTTGACCAAGGTCAAACATCAAGTAAATTGCAGAGCTGAGAACAGACTTCAAGAATCCTAACTCCTAGTCCCCTGCTTTGACTTATAATTATGTATAAGTCTGTATTAATTTCTTGGGCAATATTTCAAAAACTGTAGCCTATTTTACAGAGATGGCCTTAGGTCTGATGGACTCAAGTGGCTACGTAGGACATTACTATACATGAACTACCTGAGTGACATTCTTGATTCTATATCTATAGTTCTGTCTAATTCTTGGGCCAGTACACTATAACAGAGATTTAATTATGTAAATCCCCTTGGGCCAACATGGTGGGGGAAAATTGCTGGTATACTGAAATAGTTTAATAGTTCTTGAGGCTTCCCATGTGTATGCTGCGGCTAGAAACTAGCTTTCAACAATCCTGAACTATTGAAAAACAACTTTAAAAAGTGGAAAAAAGCCGAAACAAAACAAAATCCCTCCGTCACACACACACCTTTTGCCCTAAACTGAAAGGCAATCAGAGACTGATACATCTACCAATTTAGAGATCGAAATACATGTTGTACTATTAATTTTAATTACTGGGTGGGAAGAAACTGACTTTTTTTTTTTGCAGGCAGGTGAGGGGGCAACTGCTTGAAGGGCCCATTTCCCATGAAACCAGCTTCCAAAGATTTCATCAGCCAAAATGATAATGAGCCATTTTGGTTGAAATGAACTGATTAGTTCCTTCCCCCTGCTCTCCCTCCCCCCCAGCTGCTGTTCAATTAATGGACCACTTTTTAAATTTTCAAAATGAAGTTCATGACTCATCTATTTTTAATTTTTTAAATTGCAAACTGATAAATACTTTTGATGAATTCAGCCTCTTGATGACACAAACAAAAATAGTTTGAATTCCAGATCTGGAAGGAGTCAGTGTTAACACTTTGTAAAAAAAATACAGCATGAAAATTTAACAGTAAAAATATTTCTATAAAAGACTAATAAAATACAGATGATTAAAGCAACAAACTGGAAAAAAAAAAGGATGAAGATGGCTCTTAAATTAAAGGTGAGGTGTTTAATCCAAATAAACTATTGTTGTCAATGAAAGATCTGATACAAACCGATTTAGATAACACAGAAAAATAAACACACAATTTGACAGCCACCCTGGATTTATAGAATCATGGGATTAAATGCTTTCCACTTATTCAAAGAGGATTAGTGAGGATACATTTATTTATTTAAAGCAGATCTTTTACAGAACTAAAGAGTTTACAATGATATAGAGTGATGGAAAATAGAAAATCCATATCAGCTTTAGCTTCTATCATTCAGCCACAGAAACTGCTTACAATCAAATATGTGACATACTGTATTAGCAAAAAGTATGGAATAATCTTAAACTACTTAGTCATGGAAACAGAATATTGAATATGTAAAATATTTGTATACACTATTTGTACTGAAATCTAATAAAATTTGAAACTATGCACTTAGATTTAGGACACATTTGGAAAATAGAATTTATGACACTGGTGTAAATCTGGAGTAACTAAAATCACCCAAAATACATAAAAATAAAAACAAAATTTAACATGAGGAGGAGGATGTTTTGAGGCCAAAAGAGAAGACTGGAATTCAGAACTCCTGGAATCTACTCCCACCTCTGACAGAGACTCACTATGTAGCCCTGGGTAAGTCAATTAACCTCTCTATTCTTCAGTTTACCCATCTGTAAAATGGAGAAAATACTTATCTTGCACAAATGTTGTAAGTCTTAATTAGTTAAAAGCTATAAAGTGATTCGGGATCCTCATATTAAAATCTTCTATATATGCAAAATATCTAACAATCATAATAATTCAATATCAGCTTTTAGAGCATTTTCATGTGTGTTGTAGAAGTCTCAGAGCCTGATTTCCATCTATTCTAAGGCTTCCTTAAACCACTCTGATAGTGCAAAGAGGATCCATTTTAGGCCCCTAGAGTGGCGTAAAGTCGTCTTGGTGTAAATGAGATTCAGGCCCTCAATGTTCTTTTTTTTTCTGATGCTTAAGAATAGTAGATAAACAGCTAGGCCATGGCTATAAATATAATTAAATTACACAGAATAAAGACAATAGGACTGATCAGGTGCTTAAAGGGTTTTCAGGTGAGGGGCCAAAATTTGTATAGCACCTAACACATTTGTGCCCTTCTGACTGACATTTCTGGTTGCTACCCAAATAATATTAGTAATGATAACAACAACAAATTTTAAATATGTTTACTGCATAACATGACATCAGAACCTACAGCCCATAACAGAACCAAGCGCTGTGAAGAGCTATCATTATACACTGGTGAAAGGATCTCTCACATTCCAGAAGATTTCTCAAACAGTATATATCCACTCCTCCCCATACCAGCCGGCAAACAGCCCATCTGTATTCCCAGAGTTCCGTACATGCACTCTTTAAGAAGTTCTGGAAACCCTAAAGAAGTCTCAACCCAAGCCCTGTGAATCTGTACCCTTCTTGGCTGGTGAAAGAGTCATGGGAACTGGTGCTACTCCTGACTGAACTCATCGTTCGGAGAAGGGATTTTCCCTTTTTCCTTCAAACATGCAATAGTGCAACAGGCACTGACGAAACCCATCCTAGATATTGGGTTCTAGCCATCACCCAGTGTCAAACCTAGTCTTGAGCAGGCTCATAGAGGAGCTAGCCAAAGGCTGATGATAAGCACATCTAATTGAAGCCAATGTGGTAGACCTGGCACAATCTGGATTGAGGTCAGGACATATATAATTAAAACTGTTTTATAGCTTTAATGGATGATCTCCTGCAGTCAATGGATGGTAAGTAGTCATCCATTCTCATCCTCCTGGGCCTCTCAGCAGCATTCAATACTGTTGACCCTAGCATACTACAATCCTGCTCAAAAAAGGTGGCAGAGATCCAGGGGAATGAGCTAAAATGGTGTAAATCCTTTCTGGAGAGATGCAAGTGAACAATAGTGATGGGAAATTGCACCCCTCCACTAGACTTCTCACTTTTAGAGTCTGTAGCCTGATCGACTGTTGTGATTATAAAATAATTTATCACATGCTCTTTATTCAGATGGCTACTTAAATTAAATTTAAAAAATGAGAAGGGTGGAACACACACACACAAACTTTATAGGCTTTAGTTAATACAGGCAAATATAATTGAAACCACAGAAGAATATACGTAAGTATAAAAATATGATAAATTCAGTAGAGTGTTTTCCTGCGTTATTCATACTTACAGCTTTACAGAGACCATTATAAACAAAGAATGAAGAAACAGTCAGTGGAGTATGTCAGAAGAAAGATTCTGATTCAGTCTGCACTGCCTCGGGACCTGACAAACCCAAACTGCAGGGCCAATATTTAGATCTTTATAACCTAATCTTAGTAAATCACTAGATAACTGTGGCATATTTGACCTGTTCTATAAACTGAAACCTGCCCTTTTCCCATGTGTGGTATTCCAGGTACCTAGAATTAGATTTCCAACCATTTATATAACCTATTTGCACCAATCACCTGCTTAATGAATCTCATGCATCAATGTGGTCACCACCATATTTACCTCTAGTGCTTAATTTGTAATGAAAGAGGTGCCGGGCTCATGCAAATCTTTTTTTCCTTTCCTAACTGATGCTACAACCCCAGAGGTGCCAGGGCTATGAACTGCCAAACCTAGAGGTGCCGGGGTTCAGCCTGGCACAAATTAAACACTGGTTACCTCAATGCAAAACACCCCCAAAATTCTGTTATTTTTGCAGTTCTGTGATGTACCTATTCTCGTACGGTTACTTACTTTGCTATGCAGCATGACAGTGCAAAATTATTAACCATAGATCAAATCCTGAAGCTTATTTTGGCTAATTAATCATCAGGCCTGTCACTTCAGTCTGCATTCTAAGCCCTTAACACATAATGCTTAATAGCTAAGCTTATACAAACAGGTTAGTTCTTCCAATTGTTGTCACAGCTTTAATAAATTTCCTTATCATTTCTATAAGCATGCTTTGCAGATAGACTACAGTTTGATCAGAAATATAGAACATCACCATAAAAACAGGATCAGGTCAAGGTCAAGAAGTCCCACAAGGATCAATTCTTTCACTAGTCCTATTCAACATCTACATGCTGCCACTATGGGAACTGGTCAGATGACATGGATTCAAATGTTAACAATATGAAGCGGACACACATAGCTCTACCTATCCTTCACCACATACAACCACATCACTATCACCAAAATAATCCAAAACTTCATCTGGTTCATGGATGAAGAACAGCAGGTTGAAGCTCAATCCAAGCAAGACAGAAGTTATTTTGGTGGACAGAAGAAAGCATTTTAAAGAGTTTGTAGCTACTGTGCAGTCTCCTTTGGCTGAAGATACACACCCACAACAAGTCAATTCAGTGCACAGTTTAGGAGTACTCCTGGGTTTCTAAAATCTCACATAATAGCATCCATAAATAATGCTTTCTATGACTCCAGTTGGCTTGGAGATTACATTGCATCCTGGCGGACAATGACCTGGACTCACTTACATGTGCCTTTGTCACCTCCCATGTGGACTAAAGTAAAGCAATATACCTGAACATGAACCCTTTGGAAATTCCAACTAGTACAGAACACTGCATCATATCTCTTCAGCAACTTTGGCTTTCTCAAGCACATCATACCTGTCCTCTTCTCTCTATACAGGCTTCCTATTGAATACTGAGTCAAATTCAAGGTTTCAGTCCTTATCTTCAAGGTGTTCAATGGCCAATATATCTAAAAAGTCACCCAAAATACCAGGAAATAGAGCATGGCTGACAACTCCACTCCTCAGGCACAATGGATCTTTCTACCATAGGGTAAAGCTCATCTGTGCAGGGAAGACTGTGGAACAAATATCCACAAGAACTAAAGACCATCACAAACCTCACCACCTTTCACTCTAAGTGCAAGGAACACTTCTTCAGCCTAACATGAACACATAACAACATGTACACATATACATATCTATACATATGAAAAACCCTACCAAAACACTACATTGAACACACAATTCGCCATCAGGGAATGGATGAGAGAGACAATGAACTAAATGTGAAAGATGTTAGTCACATCACGTAATGCACTAGTGGAAGTTACTCAGATACTAGTGATGAGGCTAGTATAAGAATCTCTAAAGAATAGAGTAGAATAGAACTCCTCTGTTTCTGTTTCTATTTCCATTGTTATTTATTCATGCCCTCTTTTGTCTCCCCAGTCTCTTAATCTCTCCCACTTTTAACTCTCTGTCCCTTTCTATTCTTTGTTTCTTTCTTCCCTTTCATCTCTTCTCCAGCCCTCTCATCTATATTTGCCTCTATCCTGAGTGCTCTAATTTTTCTTTTCCATTTTGCCACCTTCTCATACCTATCCCCCCAAAAATTAATTTAAGATAATGTTTAAAAAGTTATGGTACAGAGTTGAAGCGACATAGTTACTGAACATCCAGACATAGTGTACAGATTATCGGGGGGTACAGAGTTTGGTTGGGAATCGGGGAGTACAACGAGAGGATAATCTGCAGTATCCTGGATGGGGGGGTGATAGTTTTGATGGTTAGGAGTACAAGGGATCGATAATGAGGGAACATCACTTGGTGTGGGGCTTATGGGGGATGTCGTTAAGGGGAGTGGATAGGTCCGTAGCAGTGGGTTGTCCCTCATCAAATTGGGTTAAGTTTGTGAAATTAGTCCATCAGGCCGTAAGTTTCTCACGGTGGTGCTCTGACTTACTCCTCATGGTACTGCCTGCTTCCTCCGGTGATGTGCTCGATGTAAATGTCTCACGACCACCGGATTGCGTCAGATGCCATGAGGCGCCGCATCAGCCGGGTGAGCGTCGACCGACACCGCAGGCCCACAGCATGCCCTCGTTTCGGGGGTCCCAGGCGGCCAGGGCCCTGACGATCAGGGCGTGGATCTGCACCTTGTAGCCCTTAGCCCTCAGGGTGTCGGCCAGGGGGGCGTACTTCTCTTCCTTGTGGGCTCAGGCTGCGTGGAAGGCCGGGGTCCAGTTTTCAAACGGGACCGTGACGTCCACCATGATGATCTTCTTACGGTCCTCGTTCGTGATCACGATGTCCGGTCTCAGTGGGCTAAACTATCCACATTACAATCCCCAATGAGTGGAATGGAATCAACCCCCTTACACTGTGCTGGGGCTGTATTACCTGTACTTCCTCCCAACACAGCTGTTCTACTTGTAAACCATTCTAAATCTCTGCTGATTCATTCTCCTAGGCCATTTTGTGTTACCCCTCCGCTTCCATGGCTACTCTTGGCTTTCCCTGCCTCCATCTTTTAATGAAATCATTCATTCAGTCCTTTATGATCTATTGTCCTTTCTATTCTTTCCTCTGACTAATGTGTGATTTTTGTCTAACTCCTTTTATCACCCACCTCTCTTACTAATCCCTGTCAGTGTTTTGCAGCCAGTATTAGCAGATATTGACTTCAGTAGAACTAGATATCAATGTCTATGGACCCAGGGGAAGCTAAGATCAATTTTTTACCTCGAGGAACAAGAAATCAAACATGAATTTAACGTTATGTACATTCAGAATATATTTATTAGAACTATCTAGAAATCTCACCATTGTGGTCATTAATGTAATAGGTCTAATTTAAAACAGAACAGCAGCAGCAACAATACCACCACAATTAATATTTTAAGAGCAGATGAAGATAGAAGTCTGTAAAAGGAGACAAAGTTAGAAGTTTGTAAAATAAACTAATGGCCTGACCACTCATATCCACAGGAGGGATCTAAGAGCCACAGACCACTACCTAAGAAAGCTCTCCTTCTAGCCCCTGGAAGAAGTACTTTGGGTTCTGTCAAGTGAAGTGTCCTGGATGATTGTACATAGTGTTCCAGAGTCTAGATTGGAAGACAGTGTCTGTCTTTTTATGTGGTAGTTTGATAAAAGCTTTTTAGACACTTCTTATTTCTTATCAGCAAAGCTATTTCTATCAACCCATCATATTCTGCCTATAACTTAAGACCTAGTTTTAAAGTTAAACAACTTGATATTTACAGTAATTGAAAATAGTGTTTCGTTGGTGTATCAGTGAATTCCTTTTTTTCAAAAAGAAGATATAATAAGAATTTTAAATACCTCTGTACATCTTCTCTGGAAAAAATAAATAAAAATAAAAAAACCTTTTTAAATAGTAAAGACATCTTAAAAATCTTTAACACAATGGACCAGCTGTTACTGAGTTTACTTGATGGGTATATCCTGTCATTAGGAAAATCAGAGGCCTCTTCTAAATACCTTTTTTGTTTGGTTGTTTGTCAGCTCAAACACTGATTAGGTTCTTTTACAACCACATTGTTTGTTTGCAAAAATGCCACAGGAAAAAATATCTTAAGTAGCAACTTGAGCACTGTAGAGGCTCCAGATACACATAGGGCTATTTTCTTAAATTCCCATACAGTGGATGAAGTTATTAGGATTAAAAAAAAAATCAGAAGTGCATAGGAAAAACACTTGAGAGGTATTTTCAATGATTGGTGTACACAAATGAAAACAAACCTGTTTAAAACAGAAGGCCTAATCCTGCACCCCTTATTTAGGAGATACTGACATTGCCTTTAACAGGAATTTTTCCTGAGTAAAGGAACTGCAGGATTAAGTCTTGAAAATAAATCTAGAAATGAAAAAATAACCAAGCAAATCCCTGAGTCCGAGTATGAACTATCTGACAGAAGGAACTTCAACAAAGAGGTCTCCAGGACACAAGGGAGGGTTCCCTTTTTTTTTTTTTTTTTAAATCTTACCATAGACTGTAATGTAACTCACAGCTGACCAGAACAATAGTACTTAGACAGCAAGCTGTGAAAACCTAAAGAGAGTCCTCCCCATTTTCATCTTGAAAAATCCACATCTAAATACACCATCTGCCAAGCCCTGCCTAGAGCTGGTATATTGTTGGGTATTCTGGATATCTCTGGGCAGAAACAATATGCAGCTGTCTTCTACTCTGTTATGCAGAAAATCCACAGGGGAATAGAGAAATGTGTGTGTATATATGTATACACACACACACTATGAAATGTGCAAAAATAGCTGGCTAACATATTTTGGCCATTGATTTAACTAAAATTAATCCTGCATGACATTAAAAATGCTAAATATTTTCTGAATTACATTGGGAAATTTTAACAGGTAAACTCTTACCATTTCCAGAAATGGTTACCATTGCCAACTAATAATTTGCCATGAAGAAGGGAAAGAGGGAGAGAATATATATATATATACACACACACACACACACACACTTAATGCTATGGACACTGATGTTTGTTTAGATCACCAGTACAGTACTCAGTGACAGTAAATATTTGAAATATATATACACTATATCTTTCACCATGAGAGAAAGAGTGAGAGAAGGAGGGGAAGAGAGGGACAGAGTATTTTGTTCACAATTTTTGAAGAGGAGACACAGTTTATAAGTTTCTTTGGAAGATTTTTTTTAAAGAGAGACATGAAGATGGAGGTATGGTGGACCAGGTTAGGGCCAGGTTTTTCAGCCATTGTGAGCTGCACGGAAGAAGACACTGCAGTCAATGGAGTTGGATGGGCCCGTAGTCATGAAGCAAAGCAAATGGGGAAGAGGAAGCACAGAAAGAGAAGAGGGGAGAGGTGGGCAGGAGCTAAGTTGTGGAAGGCCTTGAAGTAAGAACTTACTTGTGAGGTAAGTGGAAAGCAGAGATGAGATTTGAAGAGGGGCCAGACATAGTCAGAATGGAGAGAAAGGCAGATGACCTTTGTAGCAGCATTTTGGTTGGATTGAAGGGGGAGGGAGGCCAGGGTGTAGGATGTTAGAAAAACCTAAATTTTAAAAATGAAAGTGGGACGCTAACATGATTCACTAAAACCACATACTTCATAGGACAGGATGTCAAAGCATTTCATCCTAACCTGCATCATGTATATGATTCCTACCCTGGGCCTTTCACAAGTGAAAGCTACCAGTTATTCCAAACTCTGAGATGCTTTTTGGGAGACCAGGTTGAGACCTTCAAATTCATTTCATTCATCACAGAGGTAATGACTCTTAAATCCAGGTTTCCAGAGATAAAGAGCTAATGCTTAATCCTGTATGCCATCTAGAGCCTTCCTTGTAACACATACATTTATGATCTTCCTTAGAAGAGCCTGCCATTTTTTCAAAGTGAATTTTAGCATTTGTACAAGGTTCTAGACTGATTGTTCTGGAAAATGGCATCCTGCATTTATCCACAGAACAAGTAAAACAATGGTAATAGCAAGAAATCTGGCATTGCTCTTTCCTTTCAAAAGAAAGAAAAGCATCAGTCTTGACTTGAGAGCAGCGTATTCTCCATGCCAGGTCATTATGTGACCTATTTGTTGGCAATCTCAGCAGGAGTACACAGCAACAACCACTGGGCTTTTGATGTGAACACCTGTCCATGAAAAGATGAGTTAATTTTACAGTGGCCACTTAATGATTTTTGGTCACCAGCAACCATTTATACAATGTACAAAAACAAGATTTTTTCCATATTTGCATTTGCTTCATTTAAAAAAAATTACTTTCTTGCAATTATGCTTTTCAATCTGATTTCATTCTGCAGATAAACATACATTTTATTATACACATAGTTTGACAAAAAGAAACAGGAAATAATTTACTTAAGTTAAAACCCTCACATTATTACTGTTTGCAAAATATGCATTTACATAAAAGTGTTCAAAGGAAGCTAAAGATGTCAAAAGCATTTACAGGCTGAACAGATCCCAGTTTAGATTACACCATTTCAAGTAATCCAAATTCATACCCATTGTCACTTAAGTGAGCATTATGGCTGTTAGCAAACCCTACACAAATATTCAGATTTTTGTTTTTCCTGTCATGCTGAAGGTTATCTCTGTAGTTGCTCTGAAAAATCAGGTGACAACCATTTCCCATGATGCTTTAAGGGCTGTCAAGCTGTCCATCAAACTGTCACCTGACCAATCGTTCCCATGGTTCTTTTAGACTTCTAGTATGATAAATTGAAAGGCACTATTATCTGCCTGTTGTGAAGAGGAACTGCTTAGGCTTTGATAAGATATCACTAGTCCCAGGTGAGAGGAGGCTGACAGCACATCAAGACAAGAAAACACATGGAAACAGTGAACATAGGAGCACAAGGATTACAAACATCTGTTGTCATTATTTATTACCTCTTTCCTTGGTTTTAGTTTTATACTTGTCCTATGTCAGTTCATATACAGACATTTCACTTTCTAGGCAGCAAATCTAAACTGTTGCTATTTTTACAGTTAGTTATAGAATTAAAAGAAATATTTAAAATATGAAAGATATCTTTAATAGACAGTTGTGTTACCTACCTTTTTTGATACACTTCGCACTTTCCACCATGGTATTTGAAGTTTTCTATGATTCTCATGGTACAATTGTGTCAGAGGAAAATGAGAAACCCTGAAAGATATGAAGGTATTTTTAAAGCTCAACACTTATTTTCATTGACATCTGTGTTTATTAGGAAGATCTTCAGTTCACAATTTTTCTTGCTGATACCTCTGATCTCAGTCTTTATATGAACACCCAAAGTTAGGTAAAGAGGTTTCAGACAAAAACAATATGTTGTTATTCATTGTGAGTTGTTAAGAATAAAAAATAGTTGGTTGCTAACATCACCACCTTGTGTACAAATATTTTTTTGCATGCAGATTTGTAATGTGATTAGACAGCACTTTAATTTCATTAGGCAGCAATAGAGCATCTTGATTACAAAGAAGAACATTTAAATAATTTTGTAATTCAAAATCTAAAAAATAATTCTGAATTTTTAGCCTTTTGTGTTTGTTCAACCACATTGCTATACTCCCCCCTGCACTGAGATTAAAAGCAAAACTGCCATACACAGTGAACAACTTGTATTCACTAGGATAAACACTAAGCATCAATAGCACAGTGAATAGCATAGTTCAACAGTGTAACAAAATCATTTTTAAAGTACTAATACTGGTTGGATTCATAATTACATCATGTTCTAGCCAATTTCTAAAGCCTCTTTTCCACTTGGTGGCTCTTTTGAGAAACCATCCCAGCTTGCTCCATTTAGGGGCACTTCCCCCACCCAAACTCTCCAATTTGCTCATATTTAAATAAGCAACTCACTTTAAAACATGAATCCATTATTCATACACTGCTACGAAACTACCCTGATCAGGAAGTACACTGAGATTCTCCATTCATGAACCAGGTGAAAAGGCAAGCAATGAGACACACAAATACTAAATAGCGAATTCCATAATGTCAAGTGGATTTGGACAAGACAGTTTCCTCCATCCTTTTGTCAAGCAGAAAAGCAGGTTTGGGCTCAGGGAAGGATGGCAGCTGGGATGGAAAGACAAAAGTGAAATAACAAATCAATTTCCTACATGCTACAGAAACAATTAGAACTACACTTCAAGGGAAATCTTAGCGTCACTGAATGAACACACTCTATCAGCTGTTGTTTGGTTCTGGTAGCACCCATAATAGCACTTTCTAGGCACTTCCCAAAGAGAAAAAAAAAACATAGTCCCTGCCCCAAGGGCTCACAATTCACAGACAAACAAACGAAGGGTAAGGAGAAGGAGTGCAACATATACAAAGAGTAGTCAAAATAATGATTGACCATATCTGGTAATAAGGTTATTTATATAAACACAGTATCTTTTTCGTTTCCCATAGGCATCGGAGCAGTAATGAATCTTCATGAGTAACATGAATGCAGAGAGGATAAGGACTTTTCAGATTAGCCCAGAAAGGCATTCAATGCACTGAGGATGCCGTAGGAGAAGCCCCAGACATTAGTTTGAGTAGCTGACAAATGGTAGTGGAGGAGAAGGGGCAGTGGGTGACATGAAAGAGGACATGGGCAGATAAATAGGGAGGGGAAGACTTATGCAGGACTTTGAACAGGTTGACAAAAAGTTTAAACTTGATGCAGGGGAAGTCAGCAGAGGGATTCAAAAAAGGGGATGACCTGCTCAAAACAACCAGGTGATCTTACAAGCAGTTTTGGGTTTTTTTGCATAGACTGGAAAGAGATAATGAGAGTGTTGAAAAGTCCAGAAAGGAAGAGGTTACAGAGATAAAGAGGGGACATGATAAGGGCCTGACTGAGAATTTTGGCAGCCAGGATGGCAAATAGTGGACAGATCATTGAGGTGTTGTGGGGAAAGAAGTAGAAGGATTTGGAAATGACTGAGAAGTGCTGGATGGGGGAGGAATAAAATAAGAACCCCAGGTTATGGACTTGGGTGACAGAAGGAATAGTGATGTTGTCTCTCTTTATAGCTATCTTTCTTAATTAGTTTTAAGATACTCATCACAGCAGTATATAGATGCTATGCACAGTGATCCACTTATCAACTGTCCTGCAGTAACAGACCTCATTAGCAGGAGAAACAGGATGGATGTATATCATGACTGCTTTTCTGCAAACAACACGCATTACTACTTCAACAAAGTATTAGTGAGTTTTCAGCAGTGTCTGTATGGCGCTGTGCTGGGGTGGACTAGGCCCAGAGGCCCCCTGTGGGGACCTCAGGGTCCTGCCACACCCTGTTCCACAGAGGAGAAGTCCTCCAAGCAGCCAATCAGAGGGGCTGCAGGAGCAGCCAATCGGGGCCAGGAGGGCCCTATAAGAACCAGTAGCAGAGACAGAGCAGTCAGTTGCTGCCTGGAGCTGGAAGAGAGAGAATTGGGTTCCTGGCTGGCTGAAAGAGCAGCAGAACCATGGCCAGCTCAGTGTGAGCAAGGACTGAGCCCAGAATCTAGCCAGACCAAGCAAGGGTACCACAATGGGCCCTGTTGGACTGTTATAGAAGACATTGTCTGCAGGGAGGAAGCCTGGGGGTATGGCTCCATACTAGTTCCGGGAGAAGGTGAAGCCTGTATAGCTTGGAAGGGGTTTGTTTGTTCCACCTACAGACAGTGTGTGAGACTAGGCCAGAGAACTGAGTCATTGAAGAACTGCTGAGGAAACTGCCAATCAAGGGGGGGGGGGCACTCACGAGAGGTGCATGCCACCCCATTCCAAGAACTGAGAAACTGCAGGCTCACACTCAAGCAGAAGGGGGCACTCTCAAGAGGTGGGTGCCGACCGTTACAGGCACCAAACCCAATAAAGTTCTGTCTATCTCCTACTGAACACATCATCATTGTTTTTCTCGTCTCATACCCACCCCATCTCCTCTATTTGCTGACCAAATAGAACTTGAAGTCAGGAAAAGGGACACATAGATTACAAAACTCTTCCGCACCTTTCTTTGGTGAATTATTATGTTGTACTGAAGGACCAGTAAAGAAAATAATCCACCCCAATTTAAAAAAAAAATTCTGTTCACAACATTGCTGCTCAAGAAGATCTCCCATTGTTAACAATGGGTGTTACCTTGGATGTGTTGAATAAGGGCCATAACTAAAGGGAAGGCATCTATTGCTGATGAACATCAGCCCTATTTTCTACTCTTTATAACCTCACTTTCCCTCTTGGTAAAGATGAGTGATAGCACTCAAATGCTGCATTATATAAAATACATGAACTCTTTGAGATAGCCTCCTCAAATATGAATAAAAAATCCATTTAATCTCTGTTCAGTATTTTGTATCCTTTATAACAAACAACAGACACAGAAAAAGTACTAATGAACTGAGTATATAATAAAATTAATTCCCTCGCTGTTTACAAGTAAAATGAAGAATTAGACCCCACTAAATCAATTTGTCAGCATTAGTTGTACAGCACCAGTTGTCACATGATGTCAAAAGAAAGAAAAATGATATGGGAAAGGAAAAACAATAGGGGAGGGAATGAGGAGAAAGAAGGAGGGCAAAGAGCGGAAACAAAGAAAGAAGAGGTTGGCGAAAGTTAATCTGAGAAAAGTCTAGATAAGTGGAATAGGAGAGGTGCCAAGTGTTTAGGGGAACTTAGTCTTTGTTGGAGAAATGTTTGTATGAGTGGCCTTAGTATTTTGTTAACTTTCATAGAATCATAGAATATTAGAATTGGAAGGGACCTCAGGAGATCATCTAGTCCAACCCCCTGCTCAAAGAAGGACTAACCTCAGCTAAATCATCCCAGCCAGGGCTTTGTCAAGATGCATCTTAAACACCTTTAAAGATGGAGATTCCACCATCTCCCTAGGTAACCCATTCCACTGCTTCACCACCCTCCTAGTGAAAAATGTTTTCCTAATATCCAACTTAGACCTCCCCCACTGCAACTTGAGACCATTGCTCCTTGTTCTGTCATCTACTACCATTAAGAACAGCCTAGCTCCATCCTCCCTGGAGCCCCCTTTCAGGTAGTTAAAGGCTGCTATCAAATCTCCCCTCATTCTTCTCTTCTGCAGACTAAACAAACCTTGTTCCCTCAGCCTCTCCTTATAAGTCTTGTGCTCCAGCCCCCTAATCATTTTTGTTGCCCTCCACTGGACTCTCTCCAACTTGTCCACATTCTTTTTGTAATGGGGGGCCCAAAACTGGACACAATACTCCAAATGTGGCCTCACCAATGCCAAATAGAGGGGAATAATCACTTCCCGCGATCTGCCTCAGTTTGTAAAGCAAGAAGGGCTATGTTCTTTTCAGTGTCTCCGCAAGATTTTAATTGTATAATGATCATCAATCCATGTGTATTAAATACATGAGTGCAATATCACTAGGATATTTAATACACATACACTGATGATCAACATCTATTCATAACTCAAGAAAGAATAGTTTAAAAGAAGCAGTGACAGGATACTTTAGAATTCTATGACGATGATGCTTATGGTAGTCTTTATGGAAGTCATTTTCTGGATTGATAAGAAATATGCAGTAATGCTGGAGGTGATTGGTTGCATGCAAAACTGTGAGGATGGTTGCCTGGAGCCCAGTGCAAGCTCAATAAAATCTATTCAAGACCTTTTTTGGGGTTAGGCAGATCACTCTTTTCCATGTTTCTCATTCAAACACTCAGTCCATATCCACTCCATCCTCCTGTACACAGTCTATCCACCATTTTCTTGGCCATTTGCTTGTTCTTTGCCCATCCACACTGATCTCAGAGGCCTCCCTAACAGGATTCCCTTCATCCATCCTTTGTCCATGCCCATACCATGTCAATCTTCTCTCTTGCAGCTTTTCCCTGACACGGCCAACCTTGGTCTCTCTCCTGATGATACTATTTCCATTTGTGTTCCAGCAAAGTCCCCCCTTTCACTGTCCTCGAACATCTCATTTCAATGGTTTCAAATCTTCTCAAATGCCTCTCTTTGGTCACACATGTCTCTCATCCATGCAGAAGAACTGCTCTCACCATGGTTTTGTATATTTGCCCCTTAAGCAGTCTGGGCATCCATTTATCATAAAGCACTCCATTTATCTTGTGCCAGACTTCCCCCAAGCTCAGCAACCTTGCTTGCAGTTCTCTGTCAGTTTCTCAATTTGTTGCTAACCAGCCCCCAACATACTTTAACATTGTAAACTGACTTAGCACTGGCCCTTGATTTTGATATTCATCTGTTTTGGTTCTGTGCAAGTCATCCACATGATTTCAGTCTTTTCTTTACACATTTTGAGGACACAGTTTGTTAGTTCTCTGCTCCAGGTATCAATCGCCTGGACCAAATCATTTTTATGACAGTTTCTATTAACACTGTTTTTCTTTCAATGATCTTATTTTGGCTAAATAAAAAAAAAAAGGAGACCAAAGGGCTTTGTTAGGGATCATGAAGATCCATGAGGCAGCAAAAGAGTACCTTGGGGAAGCTCTCTTCTGTGTCTGGAGTATATGAGTCAGTAAGACTAGCACAGAATATATTAAAAGAATAAAATGGTTAACCGTTTTCTGCCCAGATGGATCCCTTTGGATTTACAAAATGGGATTTTCCATTCACAACAATAACTGATAATATATTTAGTAGGCACCAGATACGTTTTGCAAGTGAGCAAAAAATATGCAAGAGAAATTGGAACATCATTAGAAGGCTAAAACTGAAAATATATGACAATGGAAGTAATTGTCAGGAATAACCTAATTTTATTTTTTTTAGACAATCTACTCTTTTAGGCCCTGATCCTGCAAACATTTATGTATATGAGTAACTTTATAGATATGAGTAGTTCTGTTCAGTAGTGCTACTCAAGTACATGAAGTTATCCACATACACAAGTATTTACAGGATTAAAGCCGTTAGGGTTTTTTGCTTTATATTAGAGGGTAGTAACAGAAATATTTCTCAAAGACATCCCACACCAAATTCAAATTTTGAGTTAGCTACTTGAGAGCCTGGACAATGGCCAGATTCAGTGGATCCATTGAAGACATTGGTAACTAAACAAAAACTGGCTTCTCTTTGAAGCACATTACCAGTTCAGTACAATGCTATGGACATTAGGAAAAAGCCACATTAATAAAAATGAAATTGCACATAATGCAACAAAACAATCGCAATTTGAAAGGTGCTGAAAAATTAAACAATGTAAGATGATCTTTTTTTAAACTCCATTTCCCATCCAAAACCAGAAATCATAACAATAAAGTTTTATACATAAGCAACTTTGTGAGCTGAAAGAGGACAATGTGTAATTTCTTTCCATGCACTGAGCCAAAAGAAATGAAGAAAAAAATTGATTCTTCTCTGTTGGCCTCCTGTGTAAAATTTTTCTCCTTATCATCTCATCTAGTCATATCTTTCTGCAGTTTGAATTACCCTCTTTTCCTCAATCTGGTAAGGCAGTGAAAGGATGTTTGTTCTGCTAATTAACTTTATTACCCTGATAACTCCCTGCAGCCTTTGACGAAAACAATTACCGTTCCTCCTTTTTTTTTTTTTAACCCCACTAGCAAAAAAAAAAAAAAAAAGAAAGAAGAAGAAGAAGACTATTAATTAGAAACGAGGCCTCGGTCCCTGCCATGTTAGCCTGCCACGTTCTCAGACCCTCGAGCAGGATAGCATTACATTGTCAGTAGTAATTTAGCTCTCATCTGTCTCTGCTAATTATTGTCACATTCATCAAATTCATCAACAAAAGTGCTCTCAGAAGGATTGCATATTTGCAGTTAATACAGCATAAACTGGTATTACCCATCACCACATTTGTGATGATGAGAGGGACACAACTTATTCATCCCTAATTAGAGCAAGCTGGGTAATTAATTATACATTCCGCCTTATTACTTCTGAGTTCCCAGATATTGTTTGTCTAAAAGGGGGGGGAGAGAGAGAGAGGAAGAGAGAGAAGCCTGAAAATGCAAAAAAAAAAAAAAAAAAAAGGGGGGGGGGGAGGGAGAGAAAAAATGTGTGATGTGTTTTGTCACATGTGCTATGCCATAATTCCCACCTGACAAACTAGCTGAATCAGTAGAAAATTGCAAGTTGTCAGCAGCAGAATAAACTGCTGTAATAGCTGATTAATGATCAGCACCTGTGACAGGTGCTATACAGGACTGTAAACTTGGTGTGATTAACAGTCACTGGACGAATAAATATTAGTGACAGTCAGTGGAGAGCAAGTTTGCTTGTTTGCTTTTGTGTTAACAAATCTCACATATTAAAGTTATTGATATTTCCAGTGCAGGCACTTTCTTTTTGGCAATTATCTGCCAACACTGGAAGAGTGCTTTAATTCAGTATGTTTGTTTCTACTTTGTTAATATATTTCAGAACTAAAATTCTGTTTTGACAAGATGACCTGGAGGGGTTCAAAACTGCAGACAACCAAATTTAGAGGATTCACATATGGTGTAATCCACACACTCCTGATAATGATACAGTCAAAGTCACACACACATACATTCTTCCAAGGAATTTTATATGAGAGAGAGAAAAAGAGAGAGAGAGAGAATTTAAAACATGGAATGAAATTGAGGGCTCAGTCCTCATATTAAATATGTGAATGGTTATGATGTTAACTTCATTTCCATGGCTCATTGACATTTCACTGGCTACATCATATAGTGAAATGTTTTATCATAGACAATTTGGCCCTTACTAGATTAAAGACTTGGAATTAGAAAATCCCTATAATGTATAATAATGTATAAATAATGAAGTCTACTTAACTCAAGTTTTTCTATTATTCCCATCACAGTAGTATCTAATGACTCCACAGTTACCTTAGAACTACATCCTCACTGGATTGCATAAAACCTCCTGCTCTTCTCCTTTCCTTGGTTACATGAGCCACTGCTTAGATTAAATATATATATTTCATGTACAAAAGTCATCTACCACAAGACTAAAAAATTACTGTGACCACATGTTACTGACAAAAGATCTGTGAAAAGACACGGACTCATCTTGGGTGTGCAAATAAAATGGACCTGTCAGCCAGAAGTCAGTAGAATCAGCTACAGTGCAAAGGAAGCTCTGGCTGATCTTGCAAAACGTAAAGCAACATGCGCCCACATATCCAAAAGCATTCTCAAGCCCTATACAGGGAGTAATTCTACCACCAAATAATATTTCACTCTCCTACCAACTCCACCGTTCGTATGTTGAAGAAAAACTTCTAACTTACAAATGCAGTATTGCTACATACATGAGAAAAATCCAGGTTCATGACTAGCTGAATACAGTCATATGATCACTACAATTCAGAGGTCAAACCGAAATAAGGAACAATGTAATCAAACAAGCAACATATAAAGCAATCAATTACTCACCCCTTCCGAACTAAATAACTATATTTTCTGGCCCTCTAAATGTATCTATCTCCCCTTTAGAAACTTAAAACGAAAACCTCCACAATGGAAAAATCACAATGCTAATGGAGCAATTTCAAAATATTCAGACTGTATGTCGCAATACATATACTAACTTCTCATATCAGTGAACACTGGATTTACTGTCCTTCAAGTTAATTATATTTGCCTGTTGGATCAATAAACCTTGATATTTTTACCTCAAAAGAAGCCAATTTTTGCTATAAACTTCAACCTCCTTCTTTCAGTGGATGAAATGAAGACACTGGAGGCCTTTATACACAGAAAACAATCTGAGTATTCAATCTACAAGCCAGTATTCTTGATTACTCAGATAACTGTCTAGGTACAGCTAATAATTTGTCCATGGATAACATAGTTTTGGGCATAATCCCGAGACTCTAGTAAAGGAAAACATAACCTTAGAACATTTTAAATATAGCCAAGGTGTCATTTTCATTCTCCCATTTCCATTCATACTTTCTGTACCAGAAATATCATATGATTTCTAAAATAACACAGCAATTAAAATAAACTTTGTGAAGCAAAACTTTGATAGGTAGAATACGCACTTTTCTGTATTCTGATACATCTTCACTGAAATGTTCTGAAACCTTAGACAAAAAATAATGACTTGAAAGCTTTATGCAAAATACATGTAAATTTGCTCGTACACATACATAGCTATCTGAATAGGCAGCAGAGCAGCTAGCCAAGAGTCTAGGAAGGAGGCCAATCTCACATCCAAATGCCATTGATAGAGACACTCTGGGGCATCTATGTTTCCTGCTGCCAAGCTCATCATGAATTTTTAGATGGATTGGCTGAAATAGATTAAGACCATGAAGATTTCTACGTCCACAACTGATAAGAAAACGCAGCACCACATTCCACGTATGGTGGAACTCCCTTACAGCAAAGTCATTTTATGGTGAAACAATCCAATCTATAAGATGTTTCTCATTATAACTGAAATCACAATACCCTCATTGCATTGAACAGAAACTAAAAGCTGATGAAACAGTTTTTGTGAAAATTCATGCAGATTTTTTTGGCAATTCATGTTGCATGATTTTGCACATTACTTGAAGAAGGAGAGGTTACTCACCTTGTGCAGTAACTGGAGTTTTTCAAGATGTGGATCCTTATGGGTGCTCCATTTCAGGTGTACTCACACCCCTTGAAACTTTAATCAGATATTTTTGGTGGTAATGTCTGTCTGGCCAATGCATGTGCCCTACCTTGTGCCAGAGCATGCTCTGAGGTTACATAGGGCTGTGTGAGTGAACCTCCCTCAGTTCCCTCTCTACCACAAAGTCCCTAGAGGAAACACTGAAGCAGAGGGGAAGAAGGGTGGGTAGTGGACCACCCATAGGGACACACATCTTGAAGAACTCCAGTTATTGCACAAGGTGAGTAACTTATTTCTCCCACCCAATGAGCAGAGGTGATAGCCATCAAAACGGAATTCTTAGATAAACTAATAAGGGAAGACATTGCCATTGGCTTGAAGGGAGGGCTTATAAGGCATTTAGATACTAAATTCAAATCCCAGATAGGCGTGGGTTCCTTAATTTGGGGTAAAAAGTTCTCATACCTTTCAGAAACCTTACAGTTTTTGGATGGGTGAAGACCAAGAATCCCTCAACTGCTGAATGAAAAGTTGTTACAGCCACCAAGTGGATCTTGACAGAGCTCACAGATAATCCTGTCTTTTTTAGCTCTAGTAGGTAATCAAAGATGATCAAGAAGAAAGAATGAACAGCAGGAACACTTCCTTGGACAAACCACAGGCTGAACATTTTCCGTTTGTGGAGGTGACTGTATCTCGTTGACTCCTTCCTACTGTTCAGTAATGCCTGTTGTGCCTTCTTAGAGCAAGTTGATTCTAGTCATGTGAACCATAGAGAAGCCAAGCTTTGAGATGAAGTATCTTCAGGTTGGGATGAAAAGCAGAGCCAGCATCCTGGGAAAGAAGATGAGGAATGGAAAGGAGGCCGATTACTTGACAGACAATGATACCATATCAGTCTGAGCCATGTTGGGACTATTATTATATTTTGACTTTGTTGTGTCTGATCTTGTTGATCACCTTCAGAATCAGTAGCATTGGGAGAAAAGAGTACAGAAGATTTCTTGTCGATGGAATGAGGAAGGCATCTTCCAAACAGAGAGGACCAAAGCCCTCCCTTGAGCAAAAGTGTTTACATTGCTTGTTGGTTACAGTGGCAAAGAGGTCTATTTCTGGAACTCCCTAAGTCAGAAAAAATTGATTGAGAATTTGAGGTTTCAACTTCGATTTTTAGGCCTGGAAGAAATGCCTGCTGAGGTCATCGGTGAAGCTGTTCTGTATTGCTGGAAGATAAATTGCCAAAATAAGGATGGAATTGTCTATGCACCAATCTGAGAATTTTACTATTTCAGCACAAAGGGAAGGGGACCTGGCTCCTCCCTGTCTGTTGACAGAAAATATGCAAGCTATGTTGTCTGTCTTGTTCCTGATTATGGGCAGGAAGTAAATACAGGTATTCCTGACTGCCCTCAGTTCAAGGAGGTTGATGTGTCGTCGTGGCTCTGGGACAGACCATATGCCCTGGACAGAGAGTGTCTCCAAGTTCATCCCCTCCCCAACAGGGAGGCAGCCATCATTATAGTGATAGAAGGAGGAGATTGAAGAAATGGAATCTTCATGAAGACATTCTCTGGGTCCCTCAATCAGCTGAGAGTCTCATACCTGATGAGGGACTGACACTAAATTGCTCATGCTGTGTTTGTTCGGAGTATAAACAGTCCTAAGCTGGCCCTGGAAGCAACAAAAGCACAGCCTGGCATATGGTATCACAAAGGTGCAGGCTGTCATGTGTCTGAGTAATTGAAACAATTTCTTATTGATGTCTGTGTACTGACTTGAGTGTCTGAGACAAGATTTGCTCATGTTGAGAATCTGTTGGGGGAAAGATAAGCCCTGGCTGTTATGGCATCCAATGAAGCTCCTATGAACTCTATTCTTTGTCCTGGGCTCAAAATGGATTTCTCAATATTGAGCTACAATCCTAGCTCACCAAATAGGAATCTTGTTATCTTTATGGTGTTAAAGACCTCACTGTAAGACTGGAGCTTGAGTAGCCAGTTGTTGAGGTATGGAAACACTATTATTCCCTGACATTGCAGGTAAGCTGCGACCACTGCTAGCACCTTTGAGAACACTGTTGGGGCAGATGAAGGACTGAATGGAAGCACTTGATACTGAAGGTGATCTTGGCCTACTGAAAAGCAGAGGAATCATTTGTGAGATAGGTGAATTGCGACATGAAAATAAGCATCTTTAAGGTTGAGGACCAAAAACCAATCATCTGGTTCTAATGATGGTAGTATAGCTGCAAGACACATCCTTCTGAATTTTTGAGACTTGACAAAGTTGTTTAGGAGTCTTAGGTCTAAAATCAATCTCCACCTCTGTTCCTTTTCAGAAAGAATGTAGCTGGAATAAAACCCCTTCCCTCTGTGTTGAATAGGAATTGATTCTACAGCACCCATTCACAGAAGAGAGTCAACAACAGGTGCTCATGAGGGGGGTCCCTGAAGAGGAGCAGGGAAAGGGAATGGGTAAAGGGGAGGGAGGTAAAACAGACAGCATACCCCGATCTCACCTTTTTGTCCAATGTAATTCTCTCCTATGTGGAAAGTAAGTAGGAGAGACAATTTCTGAAGGATGGAAGGTGGGGAAAATGGTGTATATGTAGCTCAGTATTGTGAGATAGTTCTGAGCCTTCAACCAGCTTGTCAAAATTGATGCTTAGAGGATAGTGGTGGTTCAGTAGCAGGCACAGAGGGAGAAGGTAGTCTCTCAACTTCTTCCTGGCTGGTTAATGTGGTCTCTGGGATCCTGAGAATGAAGCGGGGGTGGGATCTTTGAGCCCTTTAGGATCTAGTAAACCTTCATTTGTTTGCAAGTTTGTAAATCTCAAGAGACCTCAGCATTGCTCTGGAATCCTTAAGAGTATACGAGTGAATCATCAGTGGACTCAGCAAACAATTTGAGGCCATAGAAGGGAAAATACCCAATCATGTTTTGGACTTCCCCTGGTAATCCAGACATCTGGAGCCAGGACGGCCTCTGCAGACTACTGCTGTAGAGATGGATCAGCTGCGTCCAACTAGGCCTGTAGCAATGTTTTAGCTAACAGCTAACCCTCATTAATAAAAACCTGAAACTGGTCACACTTATCAGCCTGCAGATGCTCAATATATATGGTGAATTTGGCAAAATTTGAGTGATTGTATTTAATCATGAAAGCTTGATAGTTCACTATCCCAAATTATGGAGTCACAGATGTCCCTCCCCCTCTTCCCCCAGACCACCATTGGAGTTGTGGTAGACTGCAGCGGCCAATGAAGTAAGTGGCGGAAGCAGAACTGCAGAATCCCCTAGAAGGAGGGTGGGGGGGACATGGATTATGACTTGGCCGGAGGTCTGGGTCAGGAAGGGGACGTGGTGAGTCCTGACGGTGGCAAGAAGGACTACCGGTGTGATGGAGCACACCTGTGGATGTGGGTGTCTGCTTGAGCCATTCCCCAGATCACCAGCAGGAGGCGGCAGTCCAGTGGTGAGTGCTGTGAGTCTGTCACAGTGTTACAAACAAAACAAAAATAAGTTTTAGGCACTAGAAAGCAGATTAATTCTAGCAAGCTATGCTTTTTCTAAAACAGTTTCTCACTTACATCAAGTTAGCAACACTTCCAACCCTCTAGGCAAAAGGATCCAACATTCACAGAATCAGAGGGTGCAACCCCTCTTGTCCCCTAAGTCATGGACAACTTGATTGTCATATTGCTGCCCTTATATTTCCCAAAGTCCGTTGGCTTTGCCTTGAGAGCCAGGAAGACCTCCTGAGGGTTCAGACTCTAGTGTCCCCTGCTGTGCTCACCAAACTGTTTCTTCCACCACTTGTTAGCTTGATTGCTCTGTCTAATCTTATATGTAAATATACAATGTCTTACTAAGCTTGACCCAGACAGGTAAATCTACATTCCTTTGTCTAAGTCAGGCTTGTTTATCCACTGCCTCCAAAACCTATTTTAAGAACATATTTCCAGCACATAGCCATAACTCTCTATACATAACCCATATGTACATCATGCAATGATAGTCATACCCAGCATGTCACCAGTTTTTATATATTTTACAAGATGCTGTTTGGCTAAGTAGTCTGACAACACTATGCTGAGTTGGCATAAGGGGACTCTTAGGTCACAGTATCACAAATCTCTATTAGAAGTCTACTCCAGATCACATATAACTCATTTGCATTCCACCACTAACTTATCCCTTAAGATTTGGCTCCTAACAAACCAGAGCAATAATTATCAGAATAAAATTAGAATAGGGCAAATAAGCACTGGTTCCACTGCCTCTCTCTTGCTTACTGCTTCCTCTTTGTCACCTTGAAAAAGACCTTAAAAAATTATGGTTGCAAAACTTAGATTTGGGGATTCCTGACACTCTCTTCTCTCATCTAGACATTTACCATACAATTGCACCAGTGCACTATTACCACCTACACACAAGACTCTGTTGTGTTAATTTCAATTGATTCCTTTAATTCCTTTTCACAAACCATTAGAAGATGCAGATGGATGCTTTGCAAGAGCAAACTTTTGCAGTTCACCTGGCGAAGATGAAAAATGATCAGTTTGTGTAATCCAACAGTTTGATAAATTCAGCAAGACACCCTATTTCAAATCATAACTTTTGTTTACAAAATCATATAGGGCTGCATCGCTCCCTCTCCAGCTGCACTGTTGGAGAGAGCAAAGGCTGGCAGAACTAGGCAGATGAAGGAAATAGCAGCAGTAGTGCATGATCCCCCATCCTCTGGAGCCTGTAGATATTCTTCCTCAGGTTGAGATTCATAGGTAGTGAGAGGATAGAACTTGGGGAACAGCCATTGTATGGGGCTGACTTCACTCTAATCGTGGTGAATTTCCAAGCAGACATCCATGCAAAAGTTAATGCATTAAAACTCCTGTTTCCTCTACAGAAAGAAGGTAATTTTCAGGTAACCCACTGGCAGCATGACACCGTAGGGAGCCACATTGCCAGTAAAAAGAGGCTGCTAAAGGAGCACCATGGAGTGGCCTAGCTCTCCCACATTACAGCATGGAAATCTGCAGGGAGGCTGCCTGGTTTCCTTGCAGAACACAGGACTCCATGGAGTTTTCCAGCTGTGCCTGGGTCCCAAGCATGAGACTGGAAACCCCTCCTCAAAGGGGGGAATAGGAAGAAAGGACACAACGAAATGGTCACTTTCCCTCCTGCCTGGTTCTTCTACAAGAGAGGACAATTCTGCACATATTAATGTCTAATTTAAACTTCTGTCATGTTAGAAACCACAAGGCACTATTCAGTGAGGTCAAACCTACAGTTTAAGCAGAGAGGTCAAAGCTCATCAGTGTCTGACTTCTGAATGACTGGTCACTCTCAGGATGAGGTAAGATCTTTCAAACAGAAGGATCAGCATTTCCCCCAGATACCTTTAATAGATACAAATACATTTCCTTTAACTATAGCAACATTAACTGTTCTGCAAGGTCCAATAAAAGTATCATCACTGATAAATCATTCTAAAAGAGATGTGAGCAAATGTATTAACGTTCATCGATGCAGTCAGCAGAGTTAAACATTCTATAGCAAGAAATAATCTCAGATTTTTTTATATGCCAGTGTACTGGATGAATGACAAATGTGTATGTGTGATAATTTAGTATTTGTTAAGTAACAAGAGCATACTGGGAACTGTATCAGATACAGAAGATGACAAAAACCAATTCTAATTTTAGTTGCACCAGGGTGTATCAGAATAACTCCACTGGCTTCAGCAGAGTTAATCTGCATTTACACCAGTATATTTTAGAGTGCTTCCCCTTAACGGTAAACAGCTTACGTAGACAGACAGCATCTCACACAATGAAGGAGTTTGCCTTAGAGCATTTTTCTCCCTCTTATTAATATCAGGGTGAGGAAGGCATTGTTAACAAAGCCTTTTGGGGTCCCATGGACATGAGTCATGTCATGACACCATAGCAAAAAATGCCTCTGAGTGTGACTAAAACCTTGCAAAGCCAGCTTAGTGTTAACAAAACTTGATGACACACCTGTTTAAAGAAACTTCAATATTTAGATCTCCTTTACCAAAAGCAATGCATTAGTAGACTGGAGCAAGAAAATAAGTAATGTTGATACCTCACTGTGATGGCCCGCGCTCAGTGTTGATTGGTAGGAAAGTACTGTCAGGGTTTAGACCGGTGACGTGCAGGGGGCTTACTGGTAGGGGAGCCTGTCCACTCCACTGGGCTTCAACCAAGGGCCCTTTGAGGGCTCTCAGTGATCTGACAGCTGGGGATGCTTACGGCGGCCCTCCCTGTGCCATTTCCTACCACCTCCCTGCAATTGTCCTAAGGTCACCATCTGGGGTAAGGCAGCATGAGGGTTGTCTGCCCACCACAAGGTGCCTCCTGGTGGCGGCATGTAGCAAGGTCGTTCTTCCCTCTTGGGCAGCAACTGCCTCCTCCTGGAGTATGGACCAGTCTCCTGGGCCAGCTCAGTCGAAAGAGCTTTCCCTTGCTGAGTTAGTCCAAACAAAATAAAGGGGATCAATCAAATTCAGAGTTTATATGAGAGGGAGTGCTCCCCTCTCAGGCTGTCTCTGAAACAGGCCCTTCCTTCCCACAGGGAGGGACCATTGGGCAGTTGTTTAGGGAGAGATCCTGCCTTCTCTCAGCTCCTCTCTCTTGAAGCTGCCAGTAGCAGGTCTGCTCTCTTCCTTGGCCTGCCAACAAATGAGCTGCTCCCCTGCTTTTTAACTCCTCTTCCAAGTGGTAAATTTGCATTTTACATGTGTGGTGTGACAGGGCGGGGCTGGCTAAGCCCAGTGTAATTCCTTAATCCCTTGCTGCTCAGTGTGGGGTTTGTGTACCCCATCACACTCACATACAGTTGATCATGCCCAGTTGCTATGCAGGTGCACAAGGAGGTTGAGAGAAGGCTCCTAGAGACTGAACGTACTTGTCAGAGGCCGGCCACTTCTGCTTAGTGCTCCTATATAACTGCTATGCATCCCTTAAATAGACCTGCTTCCACACAAAAACCATTTTATCCAAAGACAAATCCTTCTATTCCATTCTATTCCTCAAGGTGTTTCTAACACTACAAAAACACAGAAAAAACCCTCAATGTCTCAACTATATGATAGATGGGCAGTTTTTAGATGGTGTTTAACTCATAATTATTTCCTAGAAACTGCCTTAATTTTCACCGATCCTCTTTTTAAAATTTAGAGGTGGTATTTGGTTAACAGTCATCAAGATCAGTCTAATCTACACTGGCTGTTCAACATGCTAGCAAAACTGTTTTAAAATCAGGTTTTGAGAAAGCTCCTGTAACACAGTTTAAGCATGGTTTGCCTGGCTAATATAGGCTAGGAATAAAAATGTTAAAACCTTAGCAAACTTGTGTTCTTCTAAATAAACAGAACACAGGTGGAATGCTTATGGAATAGCCCTATAGAATTTAACAAAATATAATAATCTTCCTATAGTGCTGTACTATACTATTTTAGAAAGTTTAATAGAAAATTGTAGCCTTGCTATAGCATTCTAGTGGATGGTTCAAAAACATATAGAAAGGATTTAATTTTCTATTATAATCTACAGGTTTCTGGAGTAATTTCTATAAAACCCTATTTAATGTCCCTAAAATCCTTTTGTCTTAAGCCCTACCACAATTTAGGGTTTGTCCTGACTAGGAAATGTCATTCAATTTAGGTCAGGTTTAGCTAACACGAGAGCTAAGCCCAATCTACACTTACCTTGCATCTACACTAGGAAGAAGGTGATCAGCTTTATCTTGATTTGAGCTGGTTGTAATCTTAACTAGATTAGAATTTGAAACAAAATCAAAGTAAAGGGGTGTTAATCTATATCTACACTAGTAAAATGTTCAAGTTTAGATTGGTTTAAGTAGCGCATGTTTGCTAAACCTGACCTAAATTTGAGCACTTTTCCTAGTCAAGACAAACCCAAATAGGACTCTTCCATTAGGGAAGAGGTTCAGGAATCATATGCCATTCACAAGGGAATTCATCATGTTGCTCAAAAACAAGCCCCATGGCTGGTAAAAGAGTGACACATTGACACAAGAATGAGTTCCTTGAATAAATGGTCAAGCTCCTTCAGTTGAGTTTTAAAGAAAATACCAAAGGTAAATTCTTTCTTCTACTCTTCCCCAAAAGCACACTTTATCCACAAACATATAAAATCCTAATTCTCCCATCAAAGAAACAAAATGTAAGTAACTAAATACAATTGTAAAGACTGTGGACCTTCAGGCTTTGTGTGCATTACTAAATCAAGCAGACACATGATTTTATTGTTACAAACTCCCCACCATCTCTCATGTTTATCATCATTACTCATCATGTTAGGTCTTAACACAGATTGTAAACTCACCATGGCAGAGACCATGGACCTGAATCTCCTCTCTTTTATATTAGTGTATATCAGGACTAACACCACTAAACTAATGAAACTACATAGGCATAAAACTGTTCTAAGTGACTGGAGAATCATTTCTATATTTTGTAAAGCACTATGCACATTTTATAGAGTGGTATAAATACCAACTATTGAATGGCACTAACCCTTCAGTTTAATGACACACCATTGGAGATGACCAAATTTTAGTTAGGAATGTCTCATTTACCCAAAATGAATTTGAAGAGCATGACTGTGACTTTTAGTCATGCTCTTCAAATTCATTTTGGGTAAATGAGACATTCCTAACTAAAAAAAGTTCCCTAACTTTATATATTTTTCATCCTTATCATGAAACCAAAACAACAGCGTCTTAAATCACTAAGAAACTAAAGAACTGTATTTTCTGAGGCAATATAAATAGACATTATGGTGCAATGGATGAAGCAAACTGCAGAGACCTAAGAAAATAAAGTGACCTATAAGTGTACCAACAAAACTGCAACCTCTTATAGTTAGTTTCTAGTCAGTTTCACTTGCTAGTTTGGCAAACAGTTGCTTCCATAGAAATTTCATTTAAAAAATCATGAAAACATTCCAACAAAACCTAAATCAACCCTACACACTGTCATTATTTATTGGGATAGGAAAACTTCAAAAGGTTTGGGAGTACCTTTTGGGAAATCAGAACTTTATGTGACAAGACCAGGGAACTGGGAATCAGAACTCCTGGATTTTATTCTTTGTAGAGATGGGACCATGCCACAAAGTTTGGATCTAGGGCCCAACTTCTTAAAAGTTCAGAAGTGTTCAGATCCAGGGATAATAAGGCTTATTATGCAGTGAGGCTTAATTACTATCTGTAAAACCCTTTAAGATCATCGGATGAAAGATGCTTCAATCCATTCACGCAAAATGTTATTTCCAGTGAAGTGATTCAGGGTCTAATCTAAGTTATATCTACAGAAAACAAATGGCAGATCCAGACCCATAGCACGTTGAAATAGTATATATTGGGTGCAGCTACGGAATCTTTGGCATTTAGTCAACCATCACAGTTAATTCCATTCACAAAAACATAAAATCAATGTAGGTACATTATTCCAGGTTCATATTTCAAACAAATAGATGCAGTTACTCATGCTTCAATATTCAAAGTACTAATAAATAGTCACAATAAAATAAAATATATTTTTCTATTACTTAACACCAAAAAATAAGCATATCCTCTGAGTTAATTTCAGCCATAATCATCTCTTTACATTTTCCCAATATTTCTGCAATTATTTTACACGTTTTTCCTCATGTAGCCTTGAGATTTTTTTCTCTCCACCACACACAAGATAATCATAAATAACTTGATTTACTCAAACAGAGAAACTATATCTATCCATGTTCGTATGTGGGCCCTATTATTGAAGTATAAAATATTCTTCCATTCTGTTCTCATGCATCCAACAAAAAATGGTGTGTATCATATACTTAATTTTAAAATTAGGCTATTTTTGCTCCTGTAATATCTTGATATAAGTATTGGAAATGCCCTTTCCTATGAAAGTTTAATAGCAATGTTTTGGAAAATGATATTTAGGGTACAAAAAATCTGATTGAACAAGAAGAATTCAACACTTAGGTCCAATCTACATCTTTTCATTATCCCTCTTAAAGAACAAAATTCAATGGGAGTTGTGCCTGCGTCAAAACTCCAGCATCAGGCATTAAATGAAATAGAGTATTTGATATTATTATTATTATTATTATAATAAAACTTTAAAAATTACATTAATATGCATTTTCCCTATTAGATGGGAAGTTTATAAAAAGAGCCCACACACACTAGTCCCACAAAAGAGAATGGGGGGGAATTGCATACATACACGAACACTAATGCTGGTTTGATGGCTCATCCTGGATTGGGACTCGGTCCTTCAAGCATCTGAGCAATTATTGGAAGTGCAAAGCACACTCAGTTCTCACTTAAGCCAATGGCAGTTGAAGATGCTCAGTATGTTGCAGGATCAGGCCCTTAAAAGGCAAAGTTTAATCCATCTTCCCTGGATTAAAAGATACTTTCATTATATTTGGTTGGAAACCTACATCCTGTAAATTTGTTTAATTTAGGTCTACCAGTAGTATTCAGTTGGAAAATGCTGTTAAAATGACTATGTCTAACCAGATTGCAAGCACAAAATGTTCATAGAATCATATCGTACTGGCATGTAATGTCTCAGGTTTTATAATTTAGGCAAACTATACATTACCAATACAAATGAAGGACTGCGCTTGCCTGTCTTTGATAGACTTTTTTGATTATCGCCGATTCATGAATATAAATAGTTATGGGAAAATAAAATTTATAAAACCAGACCTGGGAACAAAAATCTCCTAGAGAACAACAACTCTGAAAGAATCTAGTGTCACATTCCTTAGAATGTCAGATTAAACTAACATGTGCCAGTCAATATTGGTACACTCTGACCTTTGATGCCTCCTAAGCAAAACTATTAAGTCCAACATTTTCTCCTGTAAGCACTTATCTGTAAGGATGGCTAACATGTCCTCTGAAGCAGATATTGAAACTGATTGGACAATAGGTAGATACCAGACAGGGGCCTGGGGGCCGACCTCTAGAAATAGGGGGAGAAAATCTTAATCTGCAACACAATGCAGCTCTCTTGAAACCCTATCATTTTCACTTCCCATGTGTCTGCTGCCTGACTGTGAATGGATTTGAAAAGGAATGGTTAGTGCTGAAAATTGGATCAGAGCTAACATTCTCTCATTTTTATCAGCAGCTGCCAAAGGTCATCTGACATAATAGCTGATGAATTCAAGCCCAGTGGATTTCATTTGCAATTTTCAATTTACTGAGGCCTCCAAACCCCACAGTGATAAAAGCTTCCCCTATCGTGGCCTGTCACAAACATCAAGAAACCGCACAAACCCACAAGAAAGAAATAGGAGAAAGCTGTGCATCATCACAGTTACAGATAAGGAGAACAGGAAGAAACAGTATCATGTAGAAAGGTGTAGAGCGGCATGTGTGGTTGAGTCTCTAAATGCCAGTTGTAATGAAAAGACTATGAACAGCAATCAAATAACTTGTACAGAATAACATCATGGGTCCCCCCCCCCATCCCTCATTTGAAAACTGCCTTCTAATCTCTTGCTTGACATCCTGAAGATAAAAGTGAAAGTGAAAAAACTCTGTCTATTTAGACATGGAAAGTATTGTAGAGTTGATATATTTACTGTAGTTTTGATTTACAAATGCATGCTATTAAGAGTCCCATTATCAAAGAAATGGGATGTCAGCACAAACTAAAAAATGCATTTGTTTCCTGACAGAGAGATTGTAGATCTTTACTCCTGATCTACAGGGAGTGCAAATGAACTCCAATACTGGGATGTAGGAAGCTCCAGAGTTAGCACACCTAACATTTCTCTAGCATCCTTGAATTATTCTGGTGAAGCTAACCATTTTTTGCCCAAAGCCTTTGCAAGATGAACCTTGTGAAGAATTTGCATGGAATCATATTCTCAGACATCAACAAGACCAGGCTTTTCAGAAGGGAAATAAAAAAACAAACAAAACAAAAAAATCCATGGCTCAAGAAAATTGTCTATTAAAAGGCCAAGCAGTCCATCAGCATCTTATCCTACACCTGCCAATAATGCAGAAAGACAGCCATGGTACCAGATGTGAGTGCTGGAAAAATTAATTTCAGACATTAGCATTTGGATCCCAAAGATGCCAAGTTTATCCAGTGACAGAATGATGTGTGAGGTTACTATCTCTCCTGTTTGTGACCTAATTTCCAGCTCTGACACACGTATTCTGGTCCTATAGAATGAACTCAAGTATCTCCTCCCAGTAATCAACACAAGAACCTCCAGAACGAAACCAGATATGCCCCCTCATTCAGTATCATCTGGGTGGTTCTTGGGTTTTAAAATCAATTATAACAACCATTCCTGAATGACAGTTTTAGTAATGAAGGGTCCTGGATACAGTGAAAAAAATGACATTCACAAAATCCCTGAGTACAGAAAAGGTAATGACAGTGAATACTGAGACTAACCACCTATCCTTGAAATGACTCAATTAGTGTATCGCTCTTTTTAAAAGTTATGGCAATAAAAATGGGTTATTTCTTATAGCAGCATTCCCTGTTGCTTACCAGTAGACAAATCAGTTATTTTTCTAAATTATGACAGGTACTGGATGTAATATTTTAATGTTCTAATGACATAGTGTTTCTTCCTTTCTCTGAGTCTGTTATCAGACTATTCAGGAAGTTTTGACTATTGCAGGAAGTTTGATTTTTAAGGTAGAGAAACACTGAAAATGAGAGAATACTGTGGTAGGCAAGTCAGTTGTACGCATAGATGGCATATAAAAAGAGAAAATAGATATTTATTGCCTGAATAATCTCCCCCACATTCCTGGTGGATTTTGTTGAGTAAATACCAGCTGTCTGTTAAGGTAGCACTGTACTAATCCATCCGATAGCATGCCAGCATCTTCAGCTTACAGGGTCAAATAGAAGAGATTTTTAAAATATTACACTGTTTACAGAGAAAGTAAATTAGAGGTGGCTCCAACCTATAATGGTTAGAACCAAAGCAAAACTAACCCAAAGCTCAGATCCAAGGTTGTGGTTCAGTCCTATGTCTGAAAGAAACTATTGGATTACCTGAAGGAGCTTCTTTTTATAAGTTATTTAGCCAGGAACTGTAAGCATAGATCCAATATGCATATTGTTTGGTTCCAGGGTCAAATGTTATCTGCAGAGCCATAGTGTCACCCCTTAGCCATCTTGTGTTCATCTCAAATAGTTCTAAGAAAAGTCTACTCTTAAATCTTCTTTCTGGATTTACTCAGTATTGTGAATTACTACTATTTTTGTATCTACTATGAATATTTATTCTTACTATTTCTTTTACAATACCTAAAGGTATGGTAGGCCCTTTACTGAAACATATAGTACACATCATCCAAGACCTAAGGAGCTTACAGTGTAAATAAAGATGACATTACAAACAGACAAGAAAAATAAATGGAGGGGATAGTGAAATGAGGACAACGGTGACAAAAGGATTGCATGGTTGCCTAGAGATGAATGGTTTTTTACATGGTGGGATTTTTTTTGTTTGTTCTTTTAAAAAAAAATCTATCTGTCTTAGGGTTGTATAATGACACCCCACTTCAGTATCTGAGCACCCTCTATGTAAAATCAATAGCAACTGTGAAAACCCTAGTTGATTATGTAGATTTTCTGTAGTTCTAGTTTTTTGTACTTTTTGTGTACTTTTAGCTAATATTCTATTTATATTGAGAACACTTAAGGGTTTTAGTTTGGTTTTTCTTTTGGGTGGGAAATCTGTGTTGAAGGAGGGAAGGGGATGGTGGGAATGGGGGAAAAACAGTGAGTCTCCTTTTGCAATTGATCATGGAGATTCCTCTGCAACCGTCAGCTTTTGTGGCTACCCAAATCTTCATGTCAGAGTGTAACAACCATCAGTGCTCCCCTAAGGCGAGATCACACTGTCACACAGAAAGTTGTAGGAGGGAAGGGTTATAGATATTCTGAAATCTTTGTGTTCACAAGTAATCATGAAGATGTGGATAGCAGAAGGTAGAAGGCATGGTCTTTAAACTATCCAGGGAAATCTTAAAGATCATGGAGTATCCCTGTCATTTTGGGGTAGTGGCACTGAGGTATCACCCCTACACACGATTGTCTGTTGCCACTCTGGGAATACAGCTTCATCTGGTGCTACCCCTATTATCTTTAAGATGAAATTTTGTCTTGGGAATCTAAGTTACACCCCCACCTCCTTACACATCACATCTTAATTTGATTCTGTGTCTCCATTCAGATGACTTCAGAGTTTGGGGGGAGGGGAGAAAGAGATGGATTGGACATTGCTGGAAAAAGTACGTACTTACAATTGGTTCAGAAACTATATAAATGAATACACATGATAGCTATGATTTTGATTTATAACTTTCTCTACAAGGGCTACTTTTCAGGAAAAGAGCTTTTTATTTTATATTGATTATTTTTTTGTTTTCTTCTATGCACTCTCCAGTCAGATTATTCCAGATTTTTAGAAAAAAAGTCCCTAGGAGAAATCTCCAGGTATCCCAATTTATAGCACGAGACTGGAAGTCGTTACCCTACGAGGCAGAAGCATAATGTGAAATGCCTTTTCTTTATGGGATTTGTCTTACCTGGTGCCAGACGAGATATTAATACCAGTGCCAACATCTTTATTAGGTTCCATGGTGCCAGCAGGGAAAGAGGATTTTGTGATATAACTACCCCCTAGTATTGCTGACTCAAGGTAGCCTATATTAAGCTAAGATCAGCTTGTTCTCTTTTGGGTGCAAGAATGAGTCACTTCCTGATGTCTGTTTACTTAGTATCCCTCTTTTCCAATATTTTGAGAGTAGTTCAGTCTAAACACAAGAGATTCAGTAACTCCTGGGTTCTAATCTTGGCTCTGACACTGACAACATATATGGCCTTTGCAAAGTCACTTAACTTCTGTGTTTCAATTCTCCCTTAAGCAAAATGTGAATGACATAACACCTACGAAGCTATTGTGAGAGTTAATGTTTGAACAGTGTTTTGAAGATATGAAGCAATAAGTGCCAAGAATTCTCAGCATTCATTCATTAGTAATTTGTATTGATCTTCTCAAAACAGTGTCCTGGGTCCTCCCTTCTCTTGGAATCATATACACCTCATGTTCCAAGAAATCTTTTCCTATCCTTTGAGAGAAGGGCACAGCTAGAAGAGGGCAGTTCCTAAAGAAAAGAGATTGGTAAGAGTGGTACAGGCTACTGAGCTACTCAGTACTGAGCTACTCAGCTACTGAGTTTTAGAGAAAATATAGAAAACAATCTTGCACACAATGATAGAGAGATAAGACAGTGAGGAAGAACAGAGAAAATAATGTTATTCAATATCTCCAAGTTCTCAATCATCATTTTTGGCAAAACTTTTATTTTAAAAGGAAAATATACAAAAAATTGATATTGCAAAGTCGTATGTGACTTCCACGGTATAGTTTTAAAAAAAGTAATCTGTTACTGAAAAAATATTTATAAAATTACTAGACGCAACAATATGTCCTATATAAAGGTGAAAATCCAAACACTTGAAATTAAAACTGGTAAATTAAAATGTACTTTTCATATTTAGCCACTTATGTCCAAGAGCTACAGCTGAGCTGATTAGAACATTTACTGACATTAAAACAATGTAGATTAATACATAGCTCCAGTGTTATTAGTCTAGCATAACTGAACACATTACTCTACAATATAACCTCAGTCTATTTATAGTAATTCTATTTGTATTAAAAAGATCATGTTTAAAATTATATGATTTAATACACTCCTACATCAATCTTTTCATTTTAACTAGCAAGTTATTATTCCAAAGCATTTACCATCCTTTCTAAATAAATCTGTAGGAAGTTTGGGGCTATAATTTGCTTAAACTCTACTTCTCTTTAAATGCGTGGTAAATTTTAGTTATGAATAGTAATCTCTATATTACTTAGGCTGTGGTGTCATTTTTCTTCAACTACCATCATCTGAAGATGATCTGTGATCTTTACAACAAGCAGTACTGGCTTCACATATGTTGGGAGAGACGCATCCATTTGGTTCACATGGTTAAATACACAGAAACATAATAAAAGAGTCCAAACCAGAAAGATGCTGAGTGCCTTGAGTGCCCAACACAGGCACTCAGCCCCTTGTAGGATCAGGCCCTGTGGCACTTACAAACATGCTGTAGGATGCCTCTCTAACCTCCCAAGAGTTAAAATGGAAAGAGTTTTCATCTACCACTAGCCTGCCAGATTCAGTTACAATTGTCTGATCCTGCATGGTGTTGAGCACCCTCCTGGGAGGTACTGATTACCCTTCAAATCCCACTAAAATCAAAAGGCAGTTGAGTGTGCTCAGCACCATTCAGAACTGGGCCCTAAGACAGCAGCAAAGATGCACGTAAGTGTGGGCAGGCAGTGACCAACTGTCAGTCTAAACAATAAGACTCTAAACGAGTTACATTGATCATGCATTGTAGGGAAAACTCTCCATAACCAGTGAACATTTTCTGCAATAACACAGTGATCTACCTTAAGTATTACTGTATATCATCTGGGGGAGTTGTAGTAGACAGGGCACTGGCCTTTCAAGTCAGGGCTCCTCTTTCAACCCCTATTTCTAAAACTCCATTAGAAAAATGTGTTTAGTCACTTCAACTTAATCCTTAGATGATAATATGCATTATAAAATGTACACAATAATCTGCTACAATTCACAGATTCATTTTAGGAGGGGCCCAGGATAATGAAAACATAATCAGTTACTCCTCACCCTCAAAAAACAAGATGACACTGTGACAAAGCTTGCACTACAGCTGCCTTTACTATATTCTGATCACTTATGTTTCAGTATGAATTTACTCATAAAATGTTAAGAATGAACATATAGTTTGTATCACATCTTTATTTCTGAAGAGAAAAGTAACTGTAGCTGCTTCCATTATCAACACTTCATATGGATCATTTAATTACAGACATGTTCTGTATGTACATATAATGTGTGTGTATCAGTCAAGAGAGTAACTAGATAGGATTGTTAAATAGCCTCATTTGGGGAATAATTTTGATCAAGAAGTAATCCAAATCTGTTTCTTAATATCCAAGCAAATATTAATTTGACTTTTAAGATTAAATAATAATATATTACAAAGCATAGTTTCTAGGCATGGAGGGGGTTCTCTATTTTTGCTTTATAACACTTTGGAGTTGTTTTATCTATAGTGAGCCTCTACACTTAGCATAAACCAAAATAGTCCACAAGGGTACCAAATACATTATAGAATAATTGAATATATTAAATATCTATTCATCTGTTACTATAAAAGATAGTTTAGCATCATAATCAGAATGGGGTATATTGCATTATAAACAGAATTAAAATTGACAAATTGTAATGCATTGAAAAATAGGTCCAGGACTTTCATTCTACTTTGCTGTCTGCATTTCACCATGTCAGAGTTCACTAAATGTGGATTACAAAGCATATCAAACCACAAATACACCAATAGCTAAAGACATCTTTGAAAATTGCAGAGCTCCCTTTTAAAATTTATTTCTTGGCTAATTTTTTAAAAAATGGCATGAGAAAAAATAAAATAATAGAAGAGCTTCTCAAAATGCAGAGCCCATTCCTAAATTAAAGTCTGAAGGCCCAATCTCAGTTGCATTGGCTTAATCTCACCATATGAGTTATACCAGCATAAATCCAATGGATTTACTTGGATTTATGTCAGCATAAAATAATAATAATATCACCTACCTCTTACATAATGTTTTTTGTCAAAGCATTTTGGAAAGTAGGTTAAGTATCATTATCCCCATTTTACAGATGAGGAAACAGACACAGAGAGAAGTCAAGTGCCCAATGTCATCCAGCAGGCCAGTGGCAGAGGCTGGAATAGAATCCATGTGTCCTGAGTCCCAGCCCAGTACTCTGACTATTAGGCAACACTGCTTCCTTTTAAATGAGATCAGAATCTTGGCCATAAAATTTTTGTAACAATAAAACTCAATCCTGCAGTTCTTATACAAATAAAACTGCCCTCAATTTCAGAAGTTTTGCTGAAATAGGAACTGCTGGATCAAGAGCCTGATTTAAATTAGTAAAAGCAAAGCAATTCAGCCTGCAGTAGAAAACCCATATATTTTTCTGAAGGCAGAATTTTGCCTTTAGTTTAAAAATCCAAATCACCATATGCAGAAAAATGAAATAATGAGAGAATACCGCTACACTTAGAAAACAAAATACACTGAAAATTTACCTACCTGAAACCATTTCAAAATCTCCTTCTTCTCCTCACTGCCAAGTACAGCATGAGTTTCCTCAGGGTCACCTCCTATGAACATGCAAGTCTCCATTCTCTTTAAGTTGTATATGGTTATAACCTCATTGGAATAGTGCACTTGCCTCTGAGGAGATGATCAGGCCCCTGAAGTTTTTCTTTTACCTGCCCTTGTGTGTATAGGTACCACAACTCATACGATGAAGCAACTCGGGAGGGTTCGTTTTGTTTCTTCAGAGACCCCTGCAATTACTTTGCACATAGCGAACAAAGGATGATGTTTTAATTTTAAAGTTTGGTTCTACTCTGAAAAATTACTATAAAAATGGCGTTGTAGACACGCACCAATTCTGGATAAAATTTGCTCAATTTACAATAATCTATATTAATAATATAAACAATTGTACACTGAGCAAATCTGATCTAGAATTGGTGAGACATATTAAACCTAGAACTCTACAAAGCTATATATCTCTTGGACCTGCATGTTCAACCTGAGTTTTAGGAGCCAAGATGGATTTTTTTTCATTCTTATGCATCATCACCAGTAATAATACTTCTACTGCAGACTAAACTACATCCTCAGTTACATCTGGTCAACTCTACCAAAGGCTAGACCATTACACTGTTTGTACAGTCATTTTTCAGAGCAGAACAATATTTTACCTCTGATTTTCCTTCCGTTTGTGGGTTCAAATCAGATGTTTAAGGTTACTTCAAAGTATCCTGAATGTTTGATTTCCATCTATAATTTTCATTTTCAGAGGAATGATAAAAAATTAAGCAAATATAATCGGAAGTGTTTCAGACACTTACGTTCTAACTTTGTCTATGAGATTTTAATGGCTCCTTTGAAGCCAATAAAACCCAATGAAGATGTGTGTGAGAATTTACAGTACCTGCTAATGTGTGCTTAAGGCTCCTTTAATTTGCATATTATCAAACACAATAGATCATAATGCTACACTCATGAAAATATGCACTTAGGGACTCTTAATGTGTGTACTGTTGACACAAAACACTAGTAACAGCTCCATATATAGACTCCAAGCGTGCAAACTGCAGGGAATCCCTAACACGAGGATTACTGATCCAACAATGATTATGTTTAGGTCACTATGACTTTATGCATGCATTCAAATGCCACATGCTGAAAAGGGTATGAAATTCTGTTTGTTTTACGTGAAGTTATTGTGCAGGTGACTAATAGCTCTGTGCTCCTCTCCTCAACATATTGAGATATTTTGTAAAGTACTGTATGTAACCCTTACCAGTAACATAAGGCAACATGATAACTCTAAGATATATGTTTAAGAAAATCCACTATACTGTATGTTTGGCAGGTATCCTTTGTGTTTATCTGTCTTGAAAGAGCTCAGACAAAGCACGTGACTATATTAACACATACAGAATTTATCATGGAAGACACAGTATCATCACAATCATGATTTTGAAAATCACAGGCTGTTTTCAGACCTAAAGAATAGAGTGACTGATTGGTATTGACTAATAGGTTTATATCATTATGAGGTTGAGGCAGCTATCACTATGAGTTCATCTTTACACGTTCTAAGATTTATGGGCTAAAATCATGGTCCTGCTCAAATCAGTGGCAAAACCCTATTGGCTTCAGTGGGAGTGATGAAATGTGAACACACGTCATATAATATGCATACACGGCTTTCTATACAAGTTGTATATGTTATAAATGCTCAGATCTGATGGCAATGAAAGGCAGACAGACAGAACAAGAGTAAGACTTGGCATTGATGTGGGTTTTCTTTACATTGGTAAAATAAAGATCTTGTGCCCTATGGCATAAGTTGGCACAGCTCAATTGAAACAAAAAGGAACTATGTTAATTAACACCACCTAAGGCTTTTGTTCTGTATCTCTCAAATCTGCTGATAAAACAAAAAAACATAGTTCTTTTCCTGTACAAAATCAGATCAGATTCCAGAACATTGTGAGGATCTTTTTGCTAAACTCACCACCTAGAAGCATTTTAGCATCTAATCTCCTTTGAATGAAAATATCTGGCAGCATTTTTTTTTATTCATTGAAGAGCCATCTAATTTTGGTTGGGCTCATTCTCCTCAGTTTGCTACCCAGGATGACTCTTGCCCATGAAAACTGTTTCTGAATTTTTGATTTGCTTATTTAATTGTTAGCTTTACTTACTCACCACCCATTTTTGTATGGTGGTATCCTTCAAAGCAACATGCATCACGTGAAGCTGCATGTTTAGACTTGTGCCCTTTTTGAACACATGGTCTGCATCGAAGTCCTTGGTTTCAAAGAGTGGAGAACTATTATGATAGGTACACCTTTAGAAAAAAAGAAAATTATTTATCCTATAATTCCTTTTCTCTAACAGTACACTGTTGTAATAGTCCATGGCTCTCATTCCCTCTTCCCTTTGAATATTGGATTAGCTCTTAACAGTTACATCTGTTCAGTTACAAAGGAACTCAACAGCATTGGATTGATTCATTTTAATTACATTTTCTGGATGGTTCTAAATTCTTTAGCTTGCTTGTCAGCTTCTGGATTTTTCTAGTCCTGAGGAGAGAACTCTGTGCAATTTAAGGCTCCATTTCAGTGGACAGCTCCACAGTTTACTCACTTTACGGAGAAATTAGCCTATTTTGGTTTAACTTTTTCTCTCTCTCATTTCCTCATAATGATATGCTACATCTAATGTTTATCTTTGATCAGACTTATTCAACAGATAGTAACAGCTTTTGTTTTTAAAAAGTGACCAGAGAATTGCTTGCCATCAAATGTATAGTTAAGATGCCTCAAACAGCTCTGTTTTTCTGTACTTCTCTCATTCTCTGCCAACTGGTACCTCAGTCTTATTGGTATCCAATAATAAGCCCGATTACAGCTAGCCCTAGGAGACATGACAGAAAGAGAGTCCTCATCTTGCATTAATTGCTCGTATTGAAACTATGCCACATCTCTTGAAGCTAGATGTTGCTTAGTATCCCTTTGATATGATAATGACATGCTTCTTAGCAGATGAATATGCAAATTAAAAGCAGTAATTTGGTGGCATGCACCTGCTGACACTGCACTACTATGCTTATGTGCTCCTCTGTAACACTACAGCTATACAAAAGCATCACAGAGGTAAAATTAAATTCTAATGTCGTATATATTAAACAGATGCTTCCACTTTTCTTTGTAGATCTACTTTTTTTTTAACAGAATTTGCTATTGGAATTTCAGTTCTCCCTTCATGCAATTAGTGGACATTTATGTGTCATACACAGAAATGTACTTAGAGACATTTAAGGGCTCTGTTTTTAAAGAAATGTCTTACATGCACTGCACTCTCAAAGAGGAATCTTTTCCCCTCATAATAGAAAGGCAGAGGATTTTAATCTTGATGCACAAAAGACCTTCATTCATAAAAAGAATACATACTTGAGTATGGCTGCCTGTAATAGGAAATTTCTATAGTAAAGATACTACAACAGTATGTAGTTATCCCAAACTTCCCTGACAACAAATTGACAACAAAAGTTTTCAAAAATGTTTTATGAATGATTAAAGTATGTGTGTTAATCACACAGAACCAATTTCTGCCCTTAGATATCCACATGGAGCTCATTTAGACATGATTAAGGTGTTGAGTGTGAAGATGGAATTTGGTCCTAAACTGTCAGGTTTCTCAGAATCACCTTTGCAGTGAAGATACCTAAGTGTTCAGTCCTGCAAAATGCTGAATACAAATGCTGGGCTCCCTCAATTCTCAAAGGCTTCACCGGGAGTTGAAAGCACTCTGCACCTCCCAGAAGTCTGCAACAACTTTTAGGAGTAATCCCTAGGAGAACCAAGTAACAATCTAATGAGTTGGGATACAGGCAATTCCTGTAAAGTCTCCCTATAAACAAATAAGCAATTGAAAAGAACTGCACTGCTTTACCTTTAATTCCTAGGTCTGTTAAAGTAAAGAACAGGTACATGATAATCCCAATTCTATTTCTTATGTATGTATTTATTTCATTTAGGAAATATCAGTTTGTATTAAAAAAAGAAAAACAAACCACCTATAACTGGCTCCACAAACAAGTTACTTAGATTTCAAGTAATGAACCACCCATGGCCTCTAAGTGTGCCTTTATCAAATATCATTCACAACCATCTAAATTCCTCTCCAATTCCCTTTATCTGGTATAGACTGTAATCCTGTACCTATTTGCTGACAAGGAGTGCAGAACATGGGTGGAACATGGCAGCCCATCCTCTTGGGTTGCCATTTATTATGCGTCTTATGGAGGCTGGTCGGATGTACTGATGAACAGCAGTCAGTATTCCCCTACTTTTCTAAGGAAACTAGTTGCATCAGAGAGCTGCTGTTTTTTCACCTCTGCCGGTTTACACAGCAAACAACGTTGTTGCTGAATGGCAGGTTGTTTTGATGGCAGAGCAGTAAGTAGCTGATAAAGCACTAAATTTCAATACTTTTTAAAATTTCCTTCTTCCATGTCCAACCTTTATTCCTTTCCATCTGACCACACACTTAATTTTTATTTGCATATTGTCTATTAAAAATAATTAAAGGGTCTTTTTTTAATTCACCTCTGCCCAAGTCTTTGAATATTTACTCCATTTTAAGCAATCCTGAGTGAATACATACAAGATGCTCTCCATTTTCTTTTATTTCTTTAAAATAAAAATGGGTCTAAGAAAGATTGTAAATATGCAGGATTCCAAAAGTTTTGACCAAATGCTGCTTAAAATAACTAAAAGATGTTTATAAGGATTAGGGAATGTTTTTTTGAAAGCAGCATTCATGAAAATGAAAGAAACAGTGCTGGTCAGAGCCAAAAACAAACACAAATCTTTGAACCTTCATCCTGGGCCACCAAAACCTTCTCATACTAAGTACTGGGCCTTTAAATGTCAGGAAATTTACAGAAGTTAATCTAATTAGAAAAAATATGTTTGATAGTGTGAGAGAGAGCAGATTTATACAATCTAACTGACATTAATACTATTTTTAAGGGGATAGAAATGAGATGCAAGGATATAGGAATTTATGATAAATAGTGGAAAAAGGAAGCATGTACTTAAGGGAAAGAGCAATTATTAATTTTCTAATCAATCTTGGTGGATTTTCTTACATTGAAATGAGGCCAAAGTCTGGACTGATTTGTACTCTGTGCAGCCATGTTGAAATCAATGGGGCTGTACGAGAGGATGTAATTCAGTGATAAAGTGGTCAAAAAACTAATATATGAAGTACATTACAATACAGTATTCTATGTAGCAACAAAGGCTCAACAAGTATATATGGCTTTTAAAACTAGTAGGACAGGTATTTGATTAAATAAGTAACTCAAAGGAAGGAATGCTTCTGTGTGGAGTTGCTTGGCTTCTGTCTGCTCTCAAGATGTCCCACCTATGAGTCACAGCATGTCTTCACCTTTTCAGACCCATATTTCTGAGTTTCCCAAATACAAAAGTAAAATATGACCAACTCCAAGTAATATGAATTACATATTGTAGGTTTTGGTATGTCTAAAAGGACCAAAAGTATGATTTAAATTACCAGCAAACTTTCCTTAAACAAGCCTTGCTACTATGACTATACATAATGTGAATTGGGATGAACACTTGGAACATACAGACAAGGCAATTCCCTGAATACTTAGAGTTATTTTAACTCAATCCCAGTAAATATAAATTAGCCCACAATGAGAACAGATATATGAATTATGTGTTTGGCACCCAAAAATCCACAAAATACAAATATTACATTCTTTCTTCACATCATTATATAAATGAGAGACATTTGTGTGTACAATGCCTAGTACACAATAAGGCCTTAATCCCCAGTTGGGATCCTTAGGTGCAACTGCAATAGAAAATACTAAAATGATGATACTGGAAAATACCTTTTAGGTCATCAAGTCTTTACTCCTGTAAATACTGAATTGTTCTCTACACGGTATTTTCTAGGGCTTTATCCAGTTCAGTCTCACATTTGCCATGCCAAGAGGCTTCTCTCAACCTGGGGAAACTAGTATACAATCTAATAACTCACACTGTCAGTAAATTTCCACGATGTTAATTTAGAATTCTCCCAGTCTTAATGTCCAGGTTTCTCTCTCCCAATAAACAACTGTGTTTGGAAGATTTTTCCCAGATAAATTAACTTGTCCTTTGTGCATCTGAATTATCATTTTTACATGGAAGTACAACAGATCTAAATCCTTTTATATTACTTCTATGTCCTCAATGGTTCACAATGCTTCTCAATTTTGCATCATCTGCAAACTGAATCAACATGCTTCTCTCTTCTAGGTCTTTAGGTAGGTACAATATTGTCTAAAATGGTCATTATTCTCTGAATAATCCAGTACACACCTCTCCCTGTTTGCTCCAGTGATATTTATTAATTCTCTTTTTAATGGCCATCAACCAATTTTCCGTCCATATGACAGTGCTCAGAACTGAGCAAATCTGAATTAAGTTTGAAACTAAAATTACATGAGGCCCTGTGGGTCTATCTCTTTTGCATGTTCATCTCCATCTTTTGAGATTTCAATTCAACTAATATATTTACCAAAGATAACCAAAAATATCACTACTCCCTAGTCACCGGGATTGCACAAACCCTAGAATATCTTGAGAGATCCTATTACTTAAATGGAAAGCAAAAAAAAACCAAAAACAAAAACCCCACAACAACTGACAAACACAGTCAAAGCTAATTAGTTTAAAAATATGAATGGAAAAGGTCATGGAAAGTTTTCTGCAGTATTCACCTAGAGCATGATTCTCATTTCTCAGAGTCCTTTACACTCACTTTGAAGCTCCTTCTGTTCTGTTCTGTTCGGTTCTATTCTATATGCATTCTTATACCACACTCCTCACCATGGTTCGTGAGTGCCCTTTACACAGGCAGCATGGTATAAAGGAACCTTCATGTAAATGAGAATCAGGCTTCCAATAATTGTAGACCTTCATGATTACATTTCTAGTAATACTGGTTGACTCCCTGATCTGCTCTGCTTCAGAGGATAGTATTGAGTTCTTCTTCTATTATGTCTTACCTCCCAACTACCATATTAGTTTTCTTATAAACTAGAATTTGTATCTATTAATGTATTTTAAATGCCATTTATATAACATGCATCATTTCCTAAGATGCAGGGGACATTTAAATTAACAAAACCACAACTAAATAAAATTATCCTGCCAAGAAATGGCTGCAATAAACACATTCTGTGAATTTACAAGTAACCCTTTGCCATAATAGAAATATAGACATGAGGATAACATCCTCAAACTTGATGCTGAGGAACACTATATGCAAAATACCCACTACAGAAGGTTTTTAATGCTGCTGTGAAGGTTAAACTCGGACTCCTTTTGGAATCCTGGGAGAAGTGATTTCCAGAATCATGGTCTCACCAATTGAGAACACCCTATCAGCAGCATCACAGACTACTAGCAAAGCAACTCAGCTGATATCAACGTCCATAACAGTTCACAAGGAGAGAAGCTGTCTCTAAGAGAGGTAAGACCTGAAACAAGCAGAACTTTAAAGATCACAATTAAGTCTTTAAATTACACCAGGATGCAAAGAGAAAGCCAAGGCCTGACCCAGCTCCCACTGAAGTCAAATGGCTTCAATGGGAATTGAAGCCCTAATACAGACCTTTTCATGTAGCATTCTTTCTTAAGTCATCAAGTGGCCCACAGCCTTGTGCACCAGCTGAAAATTCTGACTGCCACCATATAAAATGCAATATGGTGCAATAACACAATCACAGGTCAAAAAGACACTGATGGCTCTGGCAAAAGTCACATTCTAGCAAAATAGCTGCAACCATCACACCAAACATAGATGATAAAAAACCATCTGTGGCATGAAAATCATCTAAAAGCCTAAGGAGCACTTGCAAAAATTGAGATTTATAGAAGTAAATGTGGGTACACAATTTGGAAAATGTTTTCATAGCACATGCTTTATTTACAATTCTCTCCTACTGGCCAGTAGGGGCAGAGCAAGCCATCTCATCTCTCTGAAGACAATGCTACCAATGTAATCTGCTCAGGCTCCTTTAGCATGGTAATGGAATTCAGTATTAAACAAAAGTAAACTCAAAACATTCACCCTCATACATTAGAAACAACTTATGTTACTCCAGAAATCAGTCTTCAGAACTATTTAGAGACTAAAATACTTGCAATCTAATAACATTACTTGGTTTCTGCCCCTTATATCAGTAAATCATTTTTTCAGAAAAATTAAAACAATAAGATCTGTCTGATTCCCATTATTTATCATGAATTTGAGCAGAAAAACAGGTTTAAAGCAATGATGAATGTTGTCACAAATCATCAACATTTTCTGTAGATCCTCCTCCCAGAGCAGCTTCATATTTTATCCTGAGAGTCTGCATACTAGATTAAATTAAATAAAAGCTTTATCCAGTACTTTACACTATAGTTTCACAATTTGCTCAGTACCCTTTAGGAAGTAATTACTCTAAATAAATGTACCTCTTGTAGAAGCTTTAATGTTAAGATAAATCTCTGAAGCCACCTCAAATATCTTGGTCTTAAATAACTCACATTTGCTATCATTAATAATAATTATGTGAGTTATGGTAGTGCCTACAGAGCTCAGACAGATCAGGGTTGTGTTGTGTTAGGAGACATACAAACATGAGGACCTGCAGGGAATGCTGTAAGGCCCATCTACATACCCAGGCTTTTGAAGGCCATGATGATAGCTGATATTTGTGATAAGGGGGAAGTGGGGAGAATACTGTTTGGTTCACTTAATAAGTAACCAGAGATTTTTCTGATTTTGTGGAATGGAACAGATGTCTATTGATTTTTTGTGTGTGATTTTTAGTTTAATGGATGATAAAGGTAAGTCTGAAAGAGGTAGTTTTTCATCTGTCATATAAGCTGAAACGAATAAATAATGTTCTACAGAGATTTCATTTTGCATTTCCAAATAGAATTAATTCTTTAATGCTGCAGCCATAAGGGTCCACAGTATATTGGAATAAAATACCTCAAAACTCCATGTGCATGCACTGCGTATTCCCATAAGATTTTTTTTCTCCAGTGTCTGAAAGGTACAGAAAGGTCATCCTTCAGATAGTAAAGCAAGCAAATCATTGATACTCTCTTCTAGTTGACAGAGTAGCACTGACATGATCTCCGAAGTCTGCAATGCTGCCCACTACCTCCCTGGATTCAGAAAAGGAAATGGTGGTAAACACAGTTTCCATCCTTTCCTCCCCTCCGGAACAACATCGAAATGGCTCACAAAACATGTATATCTTCCTACCTCTACGCAAACTCTGCATTAACTAAGCTTCCCTCAAATAAAATTAGCTTATATATAGGCTAAACAAAATAAACACTAATACAACACAAGAGTAATACTGCTTCTGTCCAATGAGAGAAATGTTATTAAATATATGTAAATTGAGAGCATGTTCAATAATAAGTTATTAACAACTTTAATCAGACATAAATAGCATTGGCAACAATATCGGTTAATATAATTACCTTATACCTAAGGAATGGTTTTCAGTTACACATACCTTATACCCACAAGTGCAATGGAATCTAACCTGCCCCACTAAGATTTTGATCCAGAGAAAATGGAAGGATCTACTACAGTTACACAAGTACAAATTACTGAATACTTATGCCCTGGGCCTGATTTCCTCTAGTGTACATTGGTGAGAATCAGGAGTAAGTCCACTGAAGAAAGTGGAATTTCAGTACTTGAAGACTTATGTAAGTGAGAGGAGAATCAGATCCCTCGTTTTATTTTTGCAATAATAAAATGATGAACTAGCAGGATCTCCCTGTCAGACAAAGAATACATGTGTAAATCATTGTGAGAGCAGATCCTTTGATTTAGAAAGTATTAATAGCATTAGTAAGCAACCATACTGATAAAGAGTAAGTTTATAACAGAAAAAAACATATTGCATTAATACCATTAAACATCAATTAATGTAAACAGCTTAGTCTCAGAGCTGTCATTGAAAACTAAATGTACAATGACACACTGTTACTAATTCACTGACAGTAGAAAGCTGTACACAAATAATCCTACAGGCCATTTCTCACTGAAAAATCAGAGTAAAAGCTGTGTGACCACTCAGTTGACAGCAGCATGTTTGTCCAACATTATGTCAGATTCTGTTATTCATTTATTTTTTTTCCCCAACATCCTTTCCTCAGACTAATTGCTGGTGCTGCTACTGACATGTCATAGCCCTGTGATTCCTTGTCAGCTTTACTAACCTCTTTTTGGCTTGAGTTTCACATTTTTAAAGAGGAAAAATTAGACAAACATACTTCTCAGTTTAGGCCACCCATCTCTGAGCCAACAACTCTTCAGTGTGTGGTTCACTACACATTAGCTTCACCTGACTGCTTTTTACCTGGTGCGTGACCTTCAATTGAAAATTCCAACAGCATGCAACTTGTCTTTGGCAAATGAATTGTAAGTATGCCAGCTGCCAGATGTCTTCATTTTTAAAACACCTTCAAAACTGCTTTCTGGCACCGATCCACAAGCAAAACAAGCTATGCTGTAACCGTAATTTCCATGCTGTGTGCAAAAAGGGGAGGAAACCCAAGATGTTTTGCCTTTACATCTCTAAGAATAGTACAAAGCAAAGAAAAAAAACAAAACCCAAAAACACAAACCACATTATTGATGTGCTGTGAATTTTGGGGAGAGTTTTTCCAGTACGTAGAGCATGTCCAAAATTTACATAAACGTTCAGTCTAATTACTTCATTGTCTGAAGTAACAGATTTGAACAAAAGGATTCCCTCTGTACCATGAAAACTAATGCCTGTGCCTGTAAGTGTGCAATAACCAGCATATCTTGAATAAGGTTTAAAAAAAGCTGCTTGGCAAAAGCATTTGAAAGCAGGGATCTTAATCAGACCTGTGCAAAAGTTTTGTTACAAAACCTGGAATAATATGAAGTTAATCTGTTTTTGAGGGTTTTCTGTTCGTTTTTATTTTAAAAATTTGAAATTCATCCCAGGATCATGGAAAGTTTCACTTGAGTTTGCAAACCTTTTCAACAAATCTGGACTGATTTGTAGTTTTATATTAAAATATACAAGATTAATTTTCCAGGAGTTTTGACATGAAAAGTGGCCATTTCAGCTTCATTTTGCTTTGAGTTTATAGGTTCACAGGGGTGTGAATCTCTGCAAAGCGAAGGAAAAGTCTTACGCAGTTCTATTCTTAATAAAGTATCTGAGTAAGCTGCATATTTAAATTTAGGTCTGCCAGATGCACTACACTCATTAGAACACCGAAACCCTGGTCCCAAATATGAAGCATGAAGAAGTCATAAGTACGGCTTTCTAGTTAGCAGGACTTTGCCTTGACTAGGAGAACATCTAAGCTCAAATCTGATCACATTAAAAAGAGTTACCAGATGTATCTTTCTGAGCAAGCTTTCAAATGAATGAGAAACTCATGACACTCAGCTGACTGGCCAAATATCTCTTAGTTAAAATAGATGCAAAAGAGGAAGCATGGTATATCTGCTGCTCTCCCCTGTATAAGTTAACTGACTCAATTTTAAGCCATCTAAATCACAGTGATAAGTGCCCTATAAATGTGTGCAATCAAATAAATTAATTTCTAATTGGCTGTGAAATGTTGGGTACATTTCAAGATGCTATACAAAAAAAGATTATATTGCATTAATACTCTAGCTCACTTCAGTACTAAAGATTGTTACAGCTGTAGTGCTACAAGCTTCCAGGAGTAGAAAACCCAGGTTCAAAAGTAACAGTGAAAAGTAAAGGCACTTTAGTGTAAAGGCAGTTCTGTGAAGGGGTGTTTTTCAGTGTAAGTAATAGCACTGCCTATCATACTCATCAAAATTGTCTCATTATTTCCTTGTGCTTCACCATGTCTGTCTGTATCCCCTGTTGTCTCTTGTCTTATTCTTAGACTAGGGTGGGGACTGTCTTTTTGTTTTGTGTTTATACAGAGCCTAGCATAATGGAGTCCTGATCCACGACTGAGGTTTCTAGGTGTTACCACAATAAAAATAATAATTGCTAGAGACAGAACTTCTAGTGTCTGCAGCTGGCAGCAAGAGCATGGAGAAAAATGTAATGATCAAATCGGGGAAATTTATAACTCTTGTGAAGTTAACACCTTTTATCTTCCTTGTCTGTGAAGTCCTGAAGGAGCAAGACTAAGGGAACGTTCTGCCAAACATTTACCTAATGCAATTGCTCTTCCCCAAGGCAAGATATTAGGGTCATATTTTTCTTCTCCTTTACACTCTGACAAAGAGAAAATGACCAGTTCTTGATGGTGTCTTTTAGACACTTATTTTATAATAAACCTAATGATGAATAAGAAAAATAGACACTGATCAGCAGCTAGGGCACAATGGATAGAAGATGGCTCTTACAGAAAAAGCAATAGGAAGAGAGTCCATGATCAAAAAGGAATTATCCTTTATTGAAAATATGACCATTACTATAAACAAAAGCACACTCCAACTTGTAGAAATGATATTCAGAGACTTTAAGACCAGATGTAACCATTATAATCATCTAATCTAACCTCCTACATAACACAGACCAAAGAATGTCATCCAATAATTTCTTCATCAAGCCCATTACTTCTATTTTTGCTATAACGTATCTTTTAAAAAGATCATTAGTCTTAATTTGAAGACGTCAAGTGATGGATTCTCCATTACATTACTAGGGAAGTTTTTCAAATAGTTAATAACCCTCAAGGTTAAAAATGTGCACCTTATTTTTAGATTGTTTGTTATGTGTCTAGCTTCAGCTTCTAACCATTGGATAACTTTATACCCTTTTCTGCTAGATTAAAGAGCCATCTACTACCAGAAATCTCATTCCCAGGAAGCATAGGAGCTTGAACCAGTGTGCCGTAATTGAGGCTTAAACTCCTAAAGGCCTTGATGTAATCAAGGCTAGTTTCAAAGCTATGGACAATTTGTGTGTGCATATGGGTAGTATAGTGAGAGGAAGCAAAAGTACACTCAAAAGTTGGTGAATCCATTTACTGTGTATTCTCCTGTAGGAATGCGAGAGAAATTAAAATATAAGGGACTATCCCTTCCCTTCTGCAGTGCAATTTCCATTTCTTCTACTCCATCCTTCCTGCCCATTTCTGAGAGCTAATACTTTGCCTCCCTGAGCCAAAATCAAAACTCATTGGCACCTAACTTTGCATCAGACACTTTTCCGGGGGCTTTGTTTGTGGCTGGCCAATAACACTCCCAATTTGTTTTTCTCAGCCCCCAGTCTGCTGCTGTCCACTGTCATCACATTTAACTTTTCTCCCAAATGGCAGAACAAGTAGTTTCTACCCATCCAGCCATTAAGGCTCTCTGTAAGTGAATCTATGGAATATAGTCTGGGATAGAGTGGTCCATAACTATTACTATAGATACTAAGTACATCATCTCTGCAGCATGCCTGATATCTACTAAATTGGGGGAACGGACAACCCAATGTCATTTACAAATCTAGGTACCAAACAGTAACAACAGGATTAAGTCAAGCCATCAACCCAACTCTATTCTCAATTTACCATTAAAGTAATAGTTAAGGGACATGTATTATTCAAGAAACCAGCTTATCTTAAAAACATTTTTTCTAAGGACTATATCAAGACATAGATGCATGCAAGGATCATGTGTAAGAAGATCTGAGGAAACCGTATGTGAAACTTAGCACGTATCTGAATTGACAAACAGTTTGTATACACAGGGACATAAAGGCCTGGTCTATGCTACAAAGTTAGGTCAACGTAAATTGCCTTGCGTTGATCTATTTGTGCATGTGTCTACACTCACATTTTTCTCCAGCCAACATAAGTACCCTGTTACGACGACGCAGTAACACCACCTCCCCAAACAACACTGAGCGGTGGCCAACATAGGTCGATGCAGTGTCACTGTAAATCCTGCATGACTTATGTTGACCCTAAGAGCCCTCCAGCAGCTATCCCGCAATTTCCAACGATTGCTCCGCTTATAATTGTGAGCTCCATTGCCTAGAGATCAGAGACAGGAAGCCATCCTCCTTTAAAGTCTCTGTGTATTTTTTAAATGTCTTTTCCTGGTTGCCCACCTTGGCAAGCACATGTAGCATCTCTCTAGTGTTGTATGCAACTGCCCAATTGACCAGGCCAGCTCCATTCACTAAATACACTCCTGCCTGAAGTAGACAGGAAGCATTGGCTCTCCTGCAGCTGTGGGGAGAAAAGGCTATACAGGCACAGTTACAGACCAGTTGTAGAAACATGGACATCTAGGAAAAGATTGCATAGTGAATGCAGGAGAAGGGGTACGACAGGGATCATAAAAGCAAAGGGACTGTGGCAGGCATACCACAAGGCCAGGCAGGCCAACAACAGATCCAGTGCCAAGCTGCAGACCTTCCACTTTTACAATGAGCTGCATTCCATACTTGTTGGAGACCCATCAGCACCTTGTAGGAGCCTGAGACACAGGCCTCTGCAATGAACAGCAAAAGGCGGGGACAAAAAGGAGGGGGATCCAGTGATGCCATGAGCCAAGAACTTTTCAAGATTCCACCATAGTCTACCTATTCCCACCAGCCAAGCACAGATGAGCCCAATGATGAAGGGGAATTAACCTCAGTTAAGTGTGTGTATGCATTTTTCTTTCTAAAGTTTAACTATAAAGATGGCATCTGGCCCAACCCTAAGACAGCAGGACACAGGTATCAGCTGCTCATTGTTTTACTTGTACGAGAAGAGGTAGCAGTACAATAAACAGAGGTAGAATTGTGATCTGTTTTTCATTCTCCTGCAAGATTAGCCGTGGAAGGAGACATGATGCGCAGTATGTTTATGTACATAGGGATGTCTCTTGAGATCTCTCAGGCGGATACATTAAAACTTTCATGGAAGTACTCTGCAATCTCCCAAAAGCTTCTAGGGATGGCAGTCTTATTTCTTCATCTGCAGTAGGACACTTTCCCATGCCACTCCATGATGACAGGTAGCGTTGTAGTAATCAGGCTAGTGGCATACAGACCCTGGCAGCTTCAAGAAGCCAGCTCCAGCTGTGCTCTCTATGTCTTTGTTACCTTCAGGAGTGAGAGATCAGCAAAAATCACCATCACCTGTGGAAAATGATGCAGTACCCAGTGCTATTGCCCTGTACGCATACCCATGGACATAGGGGCCAAACTATTCACTCCTCATTTTCCACCCCCTTGCCTCTGGCAGGCCATCTTACCATGGCTGAGACTGGTGAGCAGTGCTGTGCAGAGGCGCTCCAAAGCTGATGTTTCAATAAGCATGTCTTATTTCAAGCTTTTAAGGAAATCAGGGAAGGGAGTTCTGAAACATATTTTTCACTTTTGGTTGTGACTTTAAATACAATGATACATTGGTCTGTTTTATCTGCAGCTGCTTCCCTGGTGGCCTTGAGAGGTGCCCCCTCCATATCCGTGAAACACATGACCCTGACGAGAAGGAGAAAGATGAAGACTGTGGAGGATATGTTCAGTGAGATCCTGCAAGCCAGTGCTACATTGGATGGTGAAAAGAGGGCCTGGAGTCTGAATATGGTAGAAACCATGGTGAAGGAAAGAGTGGACAGAAGAAATGCCCAGGAGTACCAGCAATAAAAGGAGAGGCAGATGCATCAGGACATAATGGCATTTCTCAGGCAGCAAACAAAAACCCTGCAGGCTCTTGTTGACCTAGAGGTCCAACAATCACATGTTCACCTCCTTCTGCAGTCAATGGAGAAATAAAATTTGGCACCTCCCACCGCCCTCAGCATTCCACATGTCATCAAGTGCCACATTCCTGCCCCTACCATTCAAAGCCAGGTGACAGTAAGGACAGCCCGAGCTTCACATACACTGACCTGTGAAAGCCATAGAGTATGTGTAGCCAAAATGGACTGAAATGGACAGGAATGTTTTCTACCTTTCTAATTTTAAAGTTCTCTTCATTTATTTTGAAAGGTGTATTGTATTTGATATTAATTACACATTATTTTTGCACTGTTCTTGGTATGCAATCCATTTCTATTTTTTGGAACTAAATTCATCTTTGTTACATCACAACATATACCACACTCACTACTTGTAATTGTACAGGACCACAAAACTCACAGGTTTAACGCAAATCACAGTGTAATAATTATAAATGTACTGCAAGCACTGAAGAATTCATAGGTGTATTAAAAGACAGTGTGATATTCATAAATGCACATCAAGCACAACACAATTCCTAACAGCACCCACAACTTCAAGACCAGGTAGAGCACAGTCCACCACACCACATTACTGTGTCTGACCATTAAAATGCTCTTTCGAGGCCTCTTTCTAAGGTGACCAGATGTCCCAATTTTATAGGGACAGTCTCACTATTTGGGACTTTGTCTTATATAAGCACCTATTACCCCCCACCCTCATACTGATTTTTCACAACTGCTATCTGGTCATCCTACCTCTCAGCTGCATAACTCTGCATTGACTCTTCCAATGGCCCTTGTGTCTGGCCGCTCAAAGTCAGCAGATAGCGGCTCCACCTCTGCTCTCCACCCTAGTAACAACTTTGCCTCACAGACATTATGAGGACACAATAGGCAGCTATAACCATTAGGATAGTTTTCACATTAAGATCCAAACTTAGGAATAAACACTGCCAGTGTCCCTTTAATCTATCAAAAACCCAATCTATCAAAACAACTGTCATTCTGCATCTAATGAGCCAGTAGTTGAATCTTTCCTTGGTGTTGCCAAGGTGGCCAGTGTTTGGCTTCATGAACTGGGGTAGGCTGAGTTCCCCGGGATCATTACTGGCATTTCAACATTGCCAATTGTAATCTACTGAGTAGGAAAGAATGTTCCTGCTTGCAGCTTTATGAGCAGTCCTGTGTTCCTAAAGAAGGGAGTGTCATGCATCTTCCCTGACCAGCCCACATTGATATTGGTGAAGTGTCCCTGGTGATCCACCAATGCTTGCATAACCATTGAAAAGTAGCCTGTTCTATTGATAGTACTCTGCCTTAATTTGGTTTAGTTTAATTCGCTTTCAAAGTGAATTAAACTAAACTGAATTAAGGCCATTTTAATTCTGAATGAGAATGTCCACATAGGAGTTTAATGCAATTCAAGTAACCTACTTTAATTTCCACTTTTAGTAATGCAGAATAATTTTCCAGGAAAATCAGTGTCCCCATCCAGAAAAACCCAAAGTGTTTTGCGCACATTAGCAAGTTGGGGGGAGATTTTCAAAGGCACAGATGGGACTGAGATGCCAAACTCCTATTGACATCAAACTGGAATTGGGCACCTGCCTGCTCTTTGTGCCATTGAAAATTATTCTGTTAATCATAAAATCATCTCTGTGAAGTAAGTAAGTAAATATTATTATTCCCATTTTATAGATGAGGAAATAGAGCCAGAGAAGTTAATACGGTTGCCTAAGGTCAAAGACAATCAGTGAGAACTGGAATTAGAACTAAGAAACTTTCCTGTCTCAATCCTTAGCTCAGAGAGAGGAAGGATGGTCCAGTGGTTAGGGTGCTAACCTGGAACATGGGAGACCAAGCTTCAATTCTCTGCTCAGTAACAGATTTCCTGCGTGACCTTGGGTAAGTCATTTACAGCATGTATACACAAACATTTAGTTTGCAGCAAGCTGGGATGTGAATCTATTTTGCACTAGCCTGCTACAGACTAACTATCCATGTGGACACTGCTGCCACGCTTGTTAGTTTGCTTTGATGTAGTCCTGTTTCAGTCTTTCTGTGTCTTACTTCCCAACCTCACAGCTATACATTAAAATTTGTGAGGTATGAAAATACCAAGGTAAAGTAAGGCCACATCAGTTCCTACGTCATATGTACCCATAAATCATTACTGATGCCCCCGAGCCTTTATATGAGATGTGACCTCTTTTCCAAGCTGATTTTAATCCACGTAACAATTTTTTTATTTTTCTTCATCACCTAGAAAAGTGCACTTCGGTGTGTGGAAAAAGAATAAATCTCTGAAAATCATTCTTTGCACAGGGGAAAAAGAACTTGCTAACATTCTCTCAAAGAATGCAACATTCAATTGGAAATGACACCCAGTACTTTTTATTAAAAGAGTCCTTAAATGTAGACTAGTGCACAATGTTTTGCTTGTGTAGCACATTAAATTAATCGGTAACAACAATATGCCATTATAAATCACAATGTATTATCTTTTCTATTCGTATCAACAAAACTTCCTACTGCAAAAAGAAAATATTAACATCCCTGCTAGTAACATTTCAAATCTTTATAAACTGAAAGACCAAGATGCTCACAGGCTACACAGAGACATAATATATGGAGTGTTTTAAGTATACATGCTTAATCTGCTAACATCATATAAAATGTTACACATCTTAATATATTTTAAGAGACACAGACATTCATTTCAGATTATACTTGTGGTTCCTGACTCTCTCTTTAACTGCCTAATCCTGCAAGCATTTCCAAGTCCAATATTTTACACGTTAGAACAGAATTATCTAACTTCTAAGACACTAACATATACCACTTTAATTTTTCACTGGGATATTGCAGAGAATATAAAAGTGAGAAAAAGAACAAAGTATAAGAACATGTAATAAGATTTAGGGCCAGGTCTTCACTGAAGTCAATGGAGCTACATTGATTTATACCAGCTGATGATTATAGTCTTCTAGATAAGTGTTTCTCAACCTTTTTAATAGCAGGGACCCATCTTGCTGCCTTCTTAAATAGTGTCACGGAGATCTCATGGATCCATGGACCAGTCGTGGAGAAACACTGATCTAGATTCAGAAAATGTATCGCCTAAATGAACAAATAGTGTAAGTTTTAAACTAAGATTTAAACAATTGTTTCAGAAGCCAAGAGTTGGCTTGCATTCAAATTTCCCCTAGCAACATCAATACATGTGACAGCCACTTATACAACAGGTTATACCAGCCCACTTTATCACCAGCAGCATTATAAAGTATCTTAATGGAAAAGAAAACTGCTCCTGAAATTCTCCATAGTATGTCAAAGTCAAGATCTAACGTAAGCAGATCCAGCTCCAGCAAGGATCAGTGCTTAGAAAGCACAATTTAGGCCACTGTCAACAAACCATGAGAGTTGCAACAGAGGATGAAATATCAGTGGAAGATGGGGAAATAGTCTTGGGAAAGTAATTTTGGCTTTACTTTTGTAAATCAAGGTGTTGCTGTAATACCAGTCAACGTCAATATTGAATTCTTTCCACATTTAAATTTTTTTTTAAACTGCTTTATGACCACAGTGATTGTCATTAGAGATAACCACCACCAGGTATAGTAGCTCTGCCTTTTGGCATTGAAACTTATTTTTCTAATCTTGTCTGCAGTGTTGTTGTAGCTCTCTTGGACTCAGGATACAAGAGAGACAAGGTGGATGAGTCCAATAAAAGATATTACCTCACCCACCTCGTCTCTCTCTTTTTCTAATCTTGGCATTTGAGCATTTTTATCATGCTTTTCATAGCCCAAGAGTGTGCAGTGGCATCAGCAATAGAAATGATGAAGACTGGGGCTTTGGAAGATCAAAAATGGCAATATCATGAGATTGTGAACAATCTTGAGGTGGTTCTCATGCCCCATACTAAGAAACTAAGTACTTGTGAACTACAGGCAGGCTCTTGGTGCACAATACTGTAACGTGTTGGGTCACTGTTAAGACTTACACAATGGCCAAAAAGGGGAGAATGAAAGTCTGTACATACATAATCTCATCTTTTGGGAAAATGTTTTACTGAATATTGGGCAAACTTCATATCCACCAATTGTTTTATATAGGTAATTTCCTAATAATGGAGTACCAATCAACCCAGGAGCAGTACAGGCAATTTACCATAGTCACAAAGAATGCCATATGTGTTATGTCATTAACAGTTATCCATTCGTACTGTGAAGAAAGTCCTTACAGTATGAACTTCTGCATAGGGCACAACTGCCCCAGCAGGGAAGGATGTTTATTCAACTTATATTTTGATAATAATTGTGAGAAGTCAGACACAAAACTAATGAAACATCCTCACATCCCTAGTAAATAAAGAAAAGGTTACTAGCTCAAATATGGTAATAAACCCCAACATAATAAAGTCTTGATGATCAAGCTTCAACATACTGTTCACCCAATTAGTCAGCGAGGCACACAACACCTCCAAGATTTCTGTTGGTCCTGAAAAACTAGACTATAGACAGTCCCCTTTGAGCATCCTATACTTCTCCAACCACTCTCAAAGCCAATCCAATCACTCCCCTCCTGAACCTCTAGTGATTCTTTCTAATTGACTTCACTATTTTCCTCCTATTCCCATCTACAGGTCTTTCTTCTCATGTCCTTTTTCTGATCCCTATCTGCTGTATCATCCTAATGGCATCCAACTGGCCATCTATACCCAGCCAATATGAATTTCTCTGATACTACAATCCTATTCTGCTCCTCCATGTGTTTTTTAAATCTTTCCTATTCTTCTGTTGCCAGAAGACATTCCAAGACTCTTCAGCTCCCCTTTTACCTTTCCATTCTCTCTCCCAATTTCTTTCTGAATTGTTGGAACCCAGATTTTCCCTTTCTCAGTTATTCCATTTGCTCCATAATGCTCTCTTCCCCCCAAAAGATTAATATTTTAATAATGCTCCCTAGGATATATGTCCTTATTTATGGTCCTAGTCCTGTGTACTATCCTTATTCTGTTTGTGGATATCTGCTGTTAATATTATGTGGAAATCCACCATGCACTGAGGGCAGTGTATATCTATCCTTAAAATTGTCTTGAAGCTGCAAATCTGCTTTTTATTTGTGAAAGGTATACTTATTTGCCAGGTGAGATTTTTTTTAAGCATGCCATCTCCAACTAGTTACACAGGACTTTTACACTATCGAATGTTATTTGCAAGCTAACAAAGAAAGATTATTTTCATTAACAGTCCAAAGGGAGTTCATATCTACATTTCAAATTCAGTCATACCCCATATCTTCTTAAAACTGTAAATAAATTGATAACCCTAAAAGCTGGGAATGAACCTTCATCGAGTAATGCTTTTTCATAGCTTGTTGGTGAAGATGGTCAACTAAAGCAAAACTTCTGTCATGATCTATTAATAGAGAATAAGGATTAATGAAGGATTATGTCATAATGAGTCTGCCTGCAGAGTTGCTTCAGTTCTTGTCCTTTGCTGCCAAAATACAGTTCTCATTTCCAGCAAACAAAGTCTATCAGAGAGAAAGCACAGAGCCCCTTTAGAACTGGAAAGTCCTGTGCATAATAATGAATGCCTAACTCTTCTTTTGCCAAAGCGCTTCAGCACTTTCAATGTCATAGGTCAATGCAGTGATTCAGCGGGGGCCTGATCCTTATCTAAGCTTTTGCAACAAAACTAGAATGTGCTGTAGTCTTATTAAAGAAATGTTTGTTCCACCATCAATGAATTGAAAAGAAAGCAGCTCAATGTAGTTTTGCAAATCAAAGCAATAAACTGCTTGAATTAACAGCTTTATTACAAATATTTAATTATTCTGTATGTTAAATACCCAGCATCTGAAAAGGTGAAATCAACAATATACTTGATAACTTATTCGGTTTTACATCTGGTTAAGAGGGTTTTTTAAAAAATTGACAGATATTAGTTGCCATCAAATTAAAATGCATTTTTTTAAAATGGTAAATGATTCATTGGCAGAAACTATTGCAGATCCAAGAATGTGAATAATAGAAACAAAATATAATTTGTCATAAACAAATAATGTAACATGATGTATGCCTTATTATCCACAGATATCTCCCTACACATGCTGAATTAATAATATATAAACACAACTAATAAACATGTTAAGGTTGCTCCTATTATTCACAGATATTTCCAGTAACACTTTATATGATAAGGAAAAGAAAAATGTCTCTATAAAGTTATAATTGCTAGACATATATTCACTGTATTTTAGTTTTACTGGAAAATTCTTCCTACAAAATCTATTCTACTTTAAATACTAATGTTTTTTGCAATGGAAAGTGGAATTTAAAACAAATAAGTACAAGGAATAGATATTATTCAGAAAAAAAAGTCATCTTCAGGGGGTAACCCTTATGTTAGTCCTTGAAGAGAGACACAGGCCAAATTGAAATTTGATTCTCATTTATTAGATTAGTGCCAGCAAAACAAAGGAAAAAATAAAGTTATTCCTCATTTTAGTTGAGTGGCTGAAGAAAATGTAACCAGATACTTTATTAGTATTGAAAGGCAGAATACTAATCTCTAAAACTAGAAAATTGATCAACTGGGATATGCATCAACAGAGAGATTTCATCAAAGCATTTTAACAGTCTATCTTCATTTACTGTTTAGATACAGCTAATCTACATCACTAAATTGACCATTCAGTAACTGAAAATCTGCCATGTAGGTCCCGACTTTTCATAGCGGCTTTTAAATATGTATTCGGTAACTACAAAGTGCTGAATACATTTTCAGTCTTTTTATACTAAGATTTACAACTAATGACCTTAAGCAATGTCATGCATGTAAAACAAAATTATGAGACCACCCTGGTTTGAACAGAATTAAGGTATAGAATCATACTTCATTCTCATTCAAATTTAGCAGGATAGAACAAAAAAATCCATAGTAATATAGCTAAACCTATTTCATAGTTTTACTTTGTACAACATGCCTCTTCACTTGTATTTTGCTATTACAGGCTCAATATAAGTAGACAATTATCTAAGCTTAATGCCAAGAATGATAATGCACTGAGCACATGCAAAATCCTTGTGCAACATCAACTAGAGCCCGCAGGGATAAAACATTTATCAGTTGCTCCTTAGAGCGCTAGTGGCTTGAAAATTTGGCTGCCCATACTGACATTTAATGAAACTATAGTTTTAGCTTCATTCAGAACCCAACACAGCAAAGCCTGATACCAGGATGACTCTGTTGGCAATCTGCCTTCCCATAGCCACATGCACTGCAGGCTACTTTCTGTCCCACTACTTTCAATGAAAGAAGTCCTTTTACTTAACTGCAGTAGTTGGCACACTGCCCCTTTCATGGCCCAAACTAACCGTCATCTTGGATGTAACAAATTAGTACATTCTCAGAATAATAATAAGTACAGACATGAAAACACTATTGTTTTTACTTGGAAATGAAGTAACTACATTTTAGCAGGGTGACTTTTTCAGTTCAGCACCACAGGCAAAAATAAATCTTATAAAAAAGAATGGACAATTATAGGAGAGATAAGACACAGCCTTAGCTGTTGGTTCAGAAGTAAAAGAGCTGCTTAATATACTTCCTGTAAAATACAGTGCAAAACAAAATTTTGAATACCAGGCAAGTGATTTGTCCATTTAAATACTATTATGCAAAGATTTAAAAAGTATTTCTGAATGTTTCTGCTAGATTTATAAACCGATAAAGAGACTTCCACATGTAAAGTACAGAAGCTCTTAAGTAATTTTTTTTTGCTACATTAATAAAACATCTCACCAGATATATTTAAAAAACTCAGAGATAAAGATTAAAGGAAGAACCAAGATCAGGAAGAATATGAAACTATTATTATATATTTTTAAAATGTAAAATAGTAACTCATATGTATGTACATATGTATGTATCTATTTAAATATATCTTTAACTACAAAAACCTGAATATTGCCAAAACCTAACAGATTTTACATTTTAACTGAGGGCTGCAACCATTACAAAATACTGTATATTTTCTCTCAAAGTGCATTTCAGTACAAGTCAGATCTTTTAAAAATAATAATACTTAGCACTTATACAGAGGCATTCTAAACATATGATGAAGTGAACAGAATGTTACTCTGAATATTCTGGAACAGACTTTCTAGGCCAAGTGCTCTAAAAAGTATAGATATTAAAAATTTCCTCTGTCATACTTCGATACAGTTGCAGCTTTCTTATGAAACTGTGATATGGAACATTAACAGGGATTTGAATAACAAATGCATCCTTTACTGTGTATCTTCTTAGCAGCAGATAAGAGTAAATTAGTGTGAAGTACCAACAAGTATGAAAGATTAAAACAAATATTTCTTGAAAATATGCTAAATATGTTTCCATTATAAGAGTCATGTTGACTTCAGGCAGATGAAAAATCAAATCTATAAGTAATATATATATTTAAACTTTGTTAAGCTCTAGGCATTTTAAATAATTCAAGATATTTTATGTAAAAATGTAACAATTTTACTAAACTTTCTAGTTCAAATGAGTCCAAGAATATCTCATTATAAATGGAGACAGTCCTGAAAAAGCAGCCAAGCATGACTAAAAAGATCACTCTTTTACACAAAAAAATAGCCTTCTTATTTTACCCTTTGTTGGAAAGACATTTGGCCAGCCACAGGGGAAATACATAATCTACTTTTATATTCAAATAATATATTTCAAAATTCGATCCATACAAGGACCTTAAAACAATTCTGGGTGGAATATATAAGACATGGGTTTATGTGATCCTAATAACTGAATTGTTGACATGGTTTGACAATTACTTGATGAGTGTTGTCGGGTTTGTAAGGGGTTTTTTGGTTTGGTTTTTTTGTTTGGTTTTGAGAGTATGTGTACAAGGATTTTGCCCATTACTCATGTTTTGCTTTTTTAAAATGCACCATCAGTAAAATACCAGCTGAAATATATTGTACGTAAAAATACAACTTATATAGTGCATTTTAAATTTATATTAGGGTATCAAATATGAGGATTATACACATTTTTCACAGAGGGGAGGGTTGTTATAGTTATATCATACTATCATATCTGAGGTATCATATCTGAGGATTATGCATGTTTTCAGCAAGACAGGATTAATTCTAGTTAAACCTGCATTCCACCACATATCAACTTTTTTGGTATGATATAACACATCATTTTGACTGTTTTTTAAAAAGATAAACACTATTGTTAACATATACTGATAATCTTACATTTATATGTTTACACAAGATGAAATATTCAAATTAATTGAATTTTGAATAATTTGCCTTTTGCACTTTCTTAGTCAACATCTTAATTAGTACAGACCCTGATATGTCAGCTTCCTGTAGGAAAGTTGTTTTTAAGGTATTACTGCCAAAGGTTAAGAATCATAGAGGATAGCAACAACTGATGCTTTTCTCTTCACTTTAAATGTGAACACTGTTATTCAGTTTCTCAAGACCAAGGATTATGAAAATGAGAGTACTATACATCCCAGAAGAGGAAAAGCTTAGAGCAATTACAGTTCCCCTGTAAGTACTGTAACAGTTACTGTTGGTTTTCAAAAAATAGGTAGTGTACACAAATCTCTATTCCTTCCTAGTTGGATGAGTTTCATACTCCTGAAAACCACTAATAGATAAAAGAAATGGAGAAGTTCATTAATATAATGTCACTGCTTTAAAACCTGATTTTGATTATTCACAAAGAAGTAAAAAAATTATGAAATCCTACTGGATATATTTCCCCCTTAAGCACCTCAAGACAAATAAAGACGGTACAATATCAGGGCACAGGACTGAGAAGTAAAATGTCAGCGTGACTTGCACATTCATAGTTTCCTCTGAACTCTTTAGGTTTGTACAACAGAGCAGAATGAATATTTGTGCTAACCACACATTTTAGCACAAAGGATCCAATTCAGAGAAAAAAACCTCATACCATTTCTAGGGACTGTGCACTTTACAATAAATGATTGTAAATGTTTTATTCATTCATTGGGGGTAACCCTTAATGACTGTTGTGCACCAGGAGTCTGATCCAAAGCCCAGTGAAATCAAGAGATAGACTCTCATTGACTTCAGTGGGCTTTAGATTAAGCCCTTGAAGTCTCATCTACTCAATGTATTTTTAAATTAAAAATGCATATAAACTATTAGGCAAAGTTGTAGTGCTTAAGCTAAAGTTGCAGAGAACAACACAAACCAGCAAATATGAGGGTTTGATGCAACTGTTCCTCAGTTATTCAGCAACAAAGGTGCATTTTTTAAAAAGCAGCTAATATGTAATAAGAAATAAAAATAATTAGCACATGTGTAGTATTTTAGCTATTCAAAGTGCTTTATCTACCTTGATGTCTCTGTTGTTATACTGCATTCAATATCCTGGTATTTGAGCACTTTTACAATCACTAAATAATTCTCACTAATACCTCTAATAGAGTATTATCCCTGTTGTACAACTGTGAAAAGTGAGGAAGAGAGTACTCACAAAATGAATATGATTATCTGTGCAAACCAGGTAATTGCATATACAATTGACGAATTATGTGTCTATGTATGTGTAGTTATCTATCTGTGCAAATTATGCATGCAGTTGCAGTTGAAGGCACAAGTTCCTAAACTGCATGAAAGCCATGTTCTAAGGGACTCATCCAAGGCCAATGAGTAAATCAGCATTAAAGCGAAACTTGGAATTGAGGAGTTTATAGATTCCAGTCTTGTGTTGACACCACACCGTGTGTTCTCTCACATGGCATCTCTATATGTAATACTCTATACAACTTGAGATTTATATTAATTCAGATATAGTATTGGAGAAATACATTTTCCTATATGTCCAGTGATCCTCTTGACTTTCTATTATGATCAGAGGGAAAATATTGTGACTTTCTAATGTCTTCAACATTTTAAAACAATGTTTTTCATACTTTCCCCCATATGAAATGAGATGTATAAAAGGAGAGGATGAAAGATTTGAGGGCAAAGAGACAATTAAAATGTATGTACTATTATGTAGCGCTATGGCTCCTCCCTTTTCTACTATTTCACTAGAGTCTTGGGAGTACAAAGAAAAGATGATATATGAAACCCCACATAAATTCGAGCAGTAATTCCGTGACCAGCCATAAAAGTGTTTCCCCATATTCTCAACTGGTTGCAGCTCAGACTGCATACTCACCTACTGCAAAGAATGCAAAAAATGTTTCCTGGTCTCTCTCTATTATACATCATTGTTTTAACTGCATTCACAATAATATGTAACCAAATGATTTTCAAACCAAGTAACAGTACCTTGAAGTTTCCCAAAGGAATATATTAAAATAAAATAAATAGCACTTTTAATTCAAGGATCTAAGAGCATTTTAAACAAAGTTGGAAACATTTAGAAAGGAAAGAGTCAATCTTGAATCAAGAAAGTAGGATTATATTTAACTAGATTCAGTATGGGACACTGCTGTCAGCCTCAAATCTATAAATGAAAAGAAAAAACTTTCTTGATTCGTAATGAAACAAAGCCTACAGCATTACTGTGAAGGCTCTGGAAGCCTGTTTCTAATGTTGGCCTCTCAGCGTCACTAGATGGTGTTGTAGAGTAGTTTTAATACAGTATATAATTTTTTATAGTGGTTAAAGATTATAATTAAATCTTACCCCTTTGTAATGATAGTAGGTCTTATATTTGAGATATGACATTTTCATATGATTATGTTAACTTTAAGTACCTGAGTTTTAAGTTTTTATCTGTATAAAAGTTTATATAATGTAAGCCTAACTCAAAGGGAGGGTATTTGCTGACCATTTTAAAAATGAAACACAACATGAACTGAAACTGAGGCCTTGAAAGTTCATCAGCCAGTGAGATTCACCAGCTGTGTCCCTTCATTGGCATCAAAGGCAGTATTAAGCATCCAAAGTTTGAGGCTGCAGGATTCAGGAAATAGAAGATTCTATACACAAGCCAAAATGAGGCTCTAAAGGGAAGAGAGGAAGTTGTAGATAGAAACAAAATGGGCTGTGTTATGTCCTGATACGGTATTGAGGAATTAAGAGTGGATTCTTTTCTGAGACCTAGACTGGAATAGCTAGTTCTCTATCTCTGTCTGCCAAGTAAGCTGTGTCAGCCAAGGGACCTGCCCAGCTTTAAGAGTAAACCATGCTCAGTTCAGCAGTCACTGACAGAATGAAACTGTTTGTTAATTTAAATTCTGTTAGAAAAATCTTCTTTGTCCAGTGACTTTTCTCCCCAGTCACTGATTTACATTTTGAGGTCCATTTCAGCAAGGAGCATGGCAACAGAGACATTTTCTTCCCCAAAACCTAGTTCTCCAGTAGTCATTTGACTCTATATTTCAAGCTCATGGAGCCAATTTGTCATTCTGACATTATTAGTTACAATCTTAACTTTTAGAATTAAAATTTAACTAGGCTGAAATCCACACCATAGTGAAATCAATAGGAGTTTTCCCATTACCTTCACAGGAGCCAGGTTTCATCTCTAAGCTTTAGGCCTGGGAACTAATCTCAACTAGATGAGTCTTGTTAAACCAAGTTTTTAAAAGATTTTGTTAAGGCTCATGAGCAACTTTATTAGAGAGTATGTGGTGGTGTTGTAGCCGGGTTGGTCCCAAGATATTAAAGAGACAAGGTGGGTGAAATAATGTATTTTATTGGACCAACTTCTGTTGGTGAAAGAGATAAGCTTTTAAACTACACTGAGCTGTTCTTCAGGTCCAGGAAAGGTATTAAGAGTGTCACAGCTAAATAAAAGATCAAACAGATTGTTTAGCATAAGTAGTTAGCACATATTTTAAAGAACCATTCAAGGTGAAATGGCCTGTTAACACCCTTGTAGTCATAGGACAAAAAGGGGACTTAGTGGGTTACAGATTGCTGTAAAAAGCCATAAATCCAGTGTCTTTATTAAGATCATGATTTTTAGTGTCTAGCAAAGTTATGAATTTAAGATCCCAGGCTTGTCTTTTGAAAGTGTCGTGCAGGTTTCCTTTGAGAATGTGGACTGATAGGTCAGATATAGAGTGATTGCTTTGTGAAACGTGTTCACCCACATGTGATGTGGTGGTTTTGTCTTAATCATTTTCCTATGTGAGTTTGTTTGAGAGGGTCGTGATTGTCTGGTTTCACCCACAGTTGTTATTGGGGCATTTAGTGCACTGGATGAGGTACACCATATGTTGTGACAGACAAGTGTAGGACTCAAGGATTTTGAAAGTTATGTAGTGTTGATCACTGTAGCAGTGGAGATAGATCTGCAGGTTTTGCATCTGTTGTTCTGGCTTGTCTCTCTCACCAACAGAAGTTAATGCAATAAAAGATATTACCTCACCCACTTTGTCTCTTTACTAGAGGATGTCAGACATACTTCAGGGATACCTTGTCTAGTTCACCTGAAATAGAAAAAAATTGACCTTTTCCCCAAATCTAACCCACCAATTGTGAGATTGATATGTCTAGGGTTCTGAATGTTAGAATGAAATTTATCATTCTGATCTTTAATGGAAACTCAGTTACAACCTTAAATACTTTTAGGGTTTGTCTAGATGACGAGTTATTGCTCTGTACATTAATACCCTGGCTTGCCATGCACTAACTCACCGTGTGGACCCTGCTACAGTGCACTTAAAGTTCTGTAGTGACCTTTGATGTAATCACATTTGAAACAGTAGTATGGCCACTATGGAACTTTTAGTGTGCTTAAGCGGTGTCTATACAGTATTTTACTAAGCGGCAAGCCAATGCATTGTAGATTCACACCCTCGCTTGCCACATGCTAACATCCTGGACAGAGAAGCCCTAAGGAGTAATATTTATAGACATAGAATCATAGAAGATTAGGGTTGGAAGGGACCTCAGGAGGTCATATAGTCCAACTCCCTGCTCAAAGCAGGACCAACCCCAATTAAATCATCCCAGCCAGGGCTTTGTCAAGCCGCACTTTAAAAATCTCTAAGGATGGAGATTCCACCACCTCCCTAGGTAACCCATTCCAGTGCTTCACCACCCTCCTAGTGAAAAACCTTTTCCTAATGTCCAAACTAGACCTCCCCCACTGCAACTTGAGACCATTGCTCTTAGTTCTGTCATCTACTACCACTGAAAACAACTTAGCTCCATCATCCCTGGAACCCCTTTTCAGGTAGTTAAAGGCTGTTATCAAATCCCCACATACTCTTCTCAGACTAAACAAGCCTAGTTCCCGCAACCTCTCCTCATGTGCTTCAGCCCCCTAATCATTTTCGTTGTCTTCGGCTGGACTCCTTCCAATTTGTCCACATCCTTTCTGTAGTGGGGGGCCCAAAACTGGACACAGTACTCCAAATGAGGCCTCACTAGTGCCAAATAGAGGGGAATAATCACTTCCCTTGATCTGTTGGCAATGCTTCTACTAATGCAGCCCATTATGCCGTTATCATTCTTGGCAATAAGGGCACACTGTTGACTCATATCAAACTTCTTGTCCACTGTAACCACCGGGCCCCAGGTCCTTTTCTGCTGAACTGCTGCCTAGCCAGTCGGTTCCCAGTCTGTAACAGTGCATGAGATTCTTCACTGATTCTAAGCGCGGGACTCTGTCCTTGTCGAACTTCATCAGATTTATTTTGGCCCAATCCTCTAATTTGTCTGGGTCACTCTGTATCCTATCCTTCACCTCCAGTGTGTCTACCACTCTCTGCATCTTAGTGTCATGTGCAAACTTGCTGAGGGTGCAATTCACCACGTCCTCCAGATCGTTAATGAAAATGTTGAACAAAACTGGTCCCAGCACTAACCCTGGGGGCACTCTGCTTGTTACCGTCTGCCAACTTGACATCAAGATGTTGACCATTACTCGTTGAGCCCAATGAACTAGCCAGCTTTCTACCCATCTTATAGTCCATTCATCCAACCCATAGTTCTTTAACTTGCTAATAAGAATACTGTGGGAGACCATATCAAAAACTTTGCTAAAGTAAAGGTATATTACGTCCACTGCTTTCCCCACATCCACAGAGTCAATCATCTCATCACAGAAGGCAATCAGATTAGTCAGATATGACTTGCCTTTGGTGAATCCATGCTGACTATCCCTGATCACCTTCTTCTCTTCCAAATGCTTCAAAATGGATTCCTTGAGGACCTGCTCCATGGTTTTTCCAGAGACTAAGGTGAGGCTGACTGGTCTGTAGTTCCCTGGATCCTCCTTCTTCCCTTTTTTGAAGATGGGCACTATGTTTGCTTTTTTCCAATCATCTGGGACTTCCCCCAATCACCAAGAGTTTTCAAAGATAATGGCCAATGGCTCTGCAATTACATCAGCCAACTCCCTCAGCACCCTTGGATGAATTGCATCCGGCCCCACGGACTTGTACATGTCCAGCATTTGTGCATGTGACATAGCAAGTCACATTCACACGCAGAGACAATCAAGAAAATCAACTAAGATTGAGCCAAAAAACTGACAAATTAAGTAGTTCCCTATTTAAATTAAGTGGCCTATTTGAATATGGGATAAATTAAAAAAAAACAACTAATTGATTTAGGATGCTAAATCTCATTTTGAAAAGTGACAAGCACTTAGGGACAGATTTGTAAAATTATTTAGGCACCTAAAGATGCACATAAGTGCCTATGAGATTTTCAGAAGTCTGTAGGTGCCTAATTCCCATTGATTTCAATAAGGTTATACTTAGAAGAGTAATACTCATATGGAGTTAAGGTTGTCTCAGTTTGTTAACTGGGCATTTCCACACTTTAATATAGTTGGATTTAACTTTACTTCTGAATTTCTCGGGCTTATAACGATTTTTGTTGGAATAATTAGAACATCTCTGTAATGTTTTTACCCTTAAGTTACTGATATGTACTCTGAACCTTAACTCCAGTTTAATATAGTTTTATCTGGGAATTAAGAGATTGAGGTCTGGAAAAATAGAGTTTGACTCAAGGAAATAATATGATATAATATGAACTTCCAGCAATATTTTATCATCCAATAGAAAATCACTGACAGAATTAACAACGAGAGTCCTGTAGCACTTTAAAGACTAACAAATTTCTGCAGGCATATGGAAGTTTATGCCTGCAGAAATTTGTTAATCTTTAAAGTGCTACAGGACTCTCATTGTTTTTGCTGTATACAGACTAACATGGCTACCCCTCTGAAACTGACAGAATTAGATACCTGAATCAAATTCTTCTCCAGTAGAACTTCATTTATTTTCCACAAGCACTAACTTGAAAGTTTGATATTAAAGCTGAATTAATCGCATTGTTGGATATATAAATGGATAACTTGCACTCTTTTGCAAACACCATTATTTTCACAAACTTAAATGATCATGAAGTGAGAAACAGACAGCAGATATTAGTGCCTATTTTTAATTCAATTACTGCCATCACAGCTTCCATTTCTAATAGTCTGATCGGCCTGAGGACATAGAGGCCCAAATTCACTGGTTCAGTCAAGCTGTGCTCAGCACAAGACTGGGATCTTACATCTACAAATTGATGTCTATAAAATAGTAACTTGTATGGATACAATAAGTGAAAGACTGTATGGTATGTTTTCACTATACAGCAGGCAATTTGGATTTTAGAAAACATTATTTGCAGTTTACTAGGCATTTAGGCTTAAGGGTCAACACAGACATATTTGCAAAAGATATTTACAAGAAGAAATGCTCTTTGTTACCATTATTTGTTCTCAAGTTTTCAGTAGGAATGTGTGTGGAATGCTATTCTAAGGGTGTTAATACATGTCACTTCCTTCTGTTCAAGGACAGTGCTGAAAGTGTGATGGATAGATACTTTTTATTTTGTCTATTCAGAGTATTCAGGAAATACATTGTAGGTTAACAGCCCCACCATACTTCCATTAACAGGATATGCATCCACACTTACAATAAAACCTAAGAAAATGTTAGCAGCAATTTTCTAGGTTAATTGCTGACTGCACTGCTGTAAATTGACCACGGGCTTGAGTTTCCCCCCAATAGCAAGCCTTTCTAAAAACACCATAGTGGGGCTCACAAAGGGGACTTAGGCGCTTAAATCCAACATTTAGGCACCACTGGCATTCACAAACTCCTTCTCAGCATAGGTGCTGGAACTAGGGATGCTGCCACACCCCCTGGCTTGAAGTGGTTTCCATTATATAAACAGGATTTACAGTTTGGTTCAATGGCTCTCAGCACCCCCTATAAAGATTGTTCCAGCACCCGTGCTTGTCAGCTGCCACCTAACTCTGTAGGCAGCTAAGTTTCCACCTTAAAGTCCCCAAGGCACCTAAATTTTGGCATCTGAGCATGCACACAGCCCCTAAGTCTTGACACTGTCCAGGATCTAACTCATGCCTAAACCCCAGCAGGATTCACAAACTAGGCATTCTTCCTCCTATCTTGCCTTCAGGGCCTGATCCCGTAGACGGGCTCAGAGCATACCTAAACCCACACAAAACAGGGGGGAGAGAACAGGGGAAGGAGTGGGGCCAGTGCCCCCCCTGGTGACTTTTAGCCCAGAGATTAGATCACTCAGAAGATGTGGGAGACCCAGGTTCAATTCTCCCCCTCTGCCTGATGTGTAGAAGGGATTAGACAAATCTGTGGAAGGCTCACTCTTTGTCCCTTTGAGGGGTGGGTTAGGCCACACTACTATCCTTGTCATTTTCTATTGACTAACTCAAACAGCTCCCTGCTTAGCGTGCTGGCTTTTGTGAATCCCATTCTTAGGCACTCCATGCATTGTACAGGAAGTCTGAGTGTCTAATTCAGGGTTGTGAATTCCATGAGGCAGCAGAGCACTAAAAGTTGGGCACTGCAGTGCTCAGTGTTGCAGCTTCTAAGTCTCCTATGTGAACCCCACCCTGTACATTTTAAGCCATTTCCCTCTTAAAACTGATTTTGTTTATATCTTTATATTCTTAAAGGAACTCACTTTAAGTTGCCTGAGCTGACACATCAGGTCGACTTGGCACAGCCTCCATATCAGTAGCTCACCCTTTTAAAAATAAACAAAACAAATATTAATGGGTGAGTTTGAAAGGGTTAACCTTTATAAGGGTCAGTGACTAATTAGTCCACATTAACTGCAACCAACAATATGTTGCACTTGTGTAGTATCTTTGATATGATGATCATAATGCACTTTACAAACAATTAAGTTCACTTCACAAACACTGCCCCTGTGAGGCAGAAAAACTGAGGCAGAGACAAGTTAGTCACTTCATTTTTCAAAGATGCTGATACTTGCAACACCCATTGACTGCAGTGGGACTTAAAGGTGCTCAGCAAACTTGAAGAATCATTCCAGAAGTGATTTGCTCAAGGAGCCACAACTGAATCAGATGCAGAGGAATTAGAAACCCTGAGGCAGGACTTTTAGTTTTCTGTTCTAATCATTATACACAACACTGCCACTCTCAGGGCTTGTCTACACTTACCTCGGAGATTCGGCAGCAGTAGACCGGAGTTACACAAACTATGCAAAAAATTTGCGTAACTCCCGTCGACTTCTGCACTCCTTCAATGCACTGCGCCAACGGGAACTGCGTTCCCGTCGACGCAGCGCTATGCCACTTGAGGAGGTGATCTTAATACGTCAATTTCTGGATTGACTGAGCGGGTCTTCACTGACCGCTCAGTTGATCCAGATAAGTCCATCTGACAGTGGCAAATTTTCCGCCGTCAGTGTAGACATAGCCTCAGTGTACATGGATTTTTCACTGGCAGGTATTCAAAATTATTCCAAACTTGGGATATCTTCAGAAATTAGTGATAGTTGGAAGAATCTCATTTCTTAACCTCATTTCATTTCATTATAGATAATTAATTCCTCTTTTCTGCCTCTTTCAGCAGCCCCCATTTAGTGATGGATAATTCTGTGCCTTTCTTCTTTTGACTGTATCAGTGCTGCCACTGTGTGTGAGAGAATGACTGAGAGGATGAGTGAGGTAGAAAAAGTGGGGGAGTGGAAGGGGAGGGTGAGAATGGGGCCGAGAAAGAGATGAAGAACAATCAAAGGTCAAAGCAACGAAATGTGATAAGGAAACAGAAGCAAAGAAAAATAATAATGGAAAAAAAACAAGAGGAGCAGAGGAATGGAACAGGAAATCAGGTAGTATTTGGAGCAGCTAGTGATGAAAAAATAATTAAATTATAAAGGAACTGCTTATGCAGAAAAAGCAGAGAAAATAGTAAAGGGGCTGGAATTAGGAGAACACAATAAAGGGGGACACACAGAGTGGTTACTACTGTAAACTCTCAGTGCCAGCACTGCATTGTAGTATGTCCTGAATACCATGGGGTGATGAAGGTGGAGAAGGAGCAGAGCTTTAAATTGTAAGTTATTTGGGATAAAGACTACCTTTTATTACATGTTTGTGCAGAGCCTAGCACAATGGGTCCCCCCAGTCCTAATTTGGGCCATTTAAGCACTACCAGAATACAAATAAGTAAAAACAAAGATATGTTTGTCCTCTCATGAGACAAGTGTCTCATGTTTTTGTTATGACAATCTAGTCACCCTAATGAGAACATGAGTGCAGTAGTGCCTCAAAGCTCTACAGTGCTATCAGTGACAATGGCAGGCAGAGAGAGAAAGGTGAGCCCTTTGGGTAAAGGAGTGGCCCAACAAAAGATTATAAAAGGAGGCTGTTACTGGGAGCCTGTCTTACATATAAATTCTCCATGGATCCTGTCAATCATAGCAGCAGCCTTGGACACTACATTCTGAACAAGGCTACAGGTGATGCTACACAAAAGTGCCACAAGCATCTTTTCTAAGGAAACAAAGAATGTAATCAATGTAGACAAAAGAAGATACAGACCTAAATCTGCTCCAGCGTAAGGACCTGAAGCTCTCTTGTGTAAACCACTGACTACTGGGAAGCAGCCATCGGAAAAGAATGGACTTGTACTAAGACAATGATCGGGAGTCAGAAGGTCTGTCTATGTTCCTGGGTTGGTCATAAACCAGGCCAAAATTTTATCTGACTTTAAGCCAAGATTTTCAGGAGTGTCTGGTAATTTTAGATGTCTCCATTTTGGGGTGTTCAGCTCTAGACACTTAGTACCAGAACCTCAACTGATGTAAATTGGAATAGTCCCATCTAAGTCTACAGAGCTATGGTGATTTACACTAGCTGAAGATCTGTTCTTTGGAGCCTGATTTCAAGGTCTCATGGATGTGAAGTGCCAACTATGGGCGCTCAGAACCTCTGAAAATCAGTAAGTAAGGCAAAAAGTATCTCAAATTGGGCTCACAGAACTGGCGGACACTTTAAAATGTTTAGTCTTTATCTCTGTGCCATAGTTTCATCATTAGTAAAATGGGGATAAGAGTACTTACCTACCTCACAGGGGTCATGTGAGACTAAAATTAATGTTAGTATAATGCACTGAAGTCTTTGGAAGGAAGGTGCTGTGAGTGTAAAGTATTATTACTACTACCATGTACATAGTTCATTTCTATACCAGCAATGTTAACTTTTGACAGTGTTGCCATTATTCATAATATTGTATTTTAATTTCACAGCACTGACAGAGCACCTGCATCACATTCACTATTCTTTTCCTTCCCTCAAGATACTGTATAATTCATGCAAATATAGTGCTTTTCTGTGTTAGAGTACAGTAAGTTACAATATAAAGTATCTAGGAGATAGAAAGTCCCCAATCCTGCATACACTTACGTTTATAAGTATGTAAAGTAGTTCCATTGAGTTAAAAGGGACTACTTTTGTGGATAGTTCATCGTGTGCATACGTGTTTGCAGGACTGAGGCCAAGGTTGGTAACAAGAATAGGAATGAAATAATAAAGATATTATTGGAACTTTAAGCTTACATTCAATATAAAAATACAGATCACACACTTCTTCTATTCTTTGCTTAAGTGCAGGATTTGCCATTCCTGTAATGTTGGACTTTAAGTAATTCAAAATCAACTTTGAAAAGCTCTTCCCAATTTTAATCTCAGAATCAAAAAATGTGCTTCAGATATGTATTTGCTCAACAATTCATGTATAGTCAGTAGACAACAGAATTTTTCAATACAATAATAATCATTATGATACTGTTTCAAAGTTGTGATCACAGAACAAAGGAGTGGATGGTCTGATCAAATTTAGTTTGGTTCTGGTCTTGTTGCCACAAATACTGATTGAGCGTTTGACCTAATTTCATTGTCTTCTCTATTGATATGGCAAAGGTTCCCATTAAGGTTAAGTTTTGATCTGTGGATAGCAACTGTAAGTGCAACAAGTGCTATTCATGAGACTCCAGGAATATTTCATATGTCTTTGCTGTTTTTACAACTTGGATTTTGTATTTAGTGACTACACATAAAATGTTCACTATGGACACAACTCATTTCTAAAACACTTTCAGGAGTTTCATCTCATGGATGGGAAGTGGTATGTGTACAATATGTACAAACTAGGATAGTATGTAATTCTCCTCCAAACTAGTCCTGACACATATGTAACCAACTAGTCAGTGTGTGTTATGTGACCCAGAACCGTAAAGGATCTGAGTCTGTTACAGCTCACAGACTTGGTGTCATAGGTCCCGCATAGGTGGGAGCTTATCTAGGATTGAATTAGGGACCTCCACAGGGAAATGCATGAGCCTACAGCTGAGCTACAGAGCCAGGCTCCCAGGCTGAGAGTTGTAACAGACTCACATCCTCTGTGGATTGCACACTGAGAAGAATGCGTAACCTACACTTACCAGTGAGCTACACAGGCATATCCTTTATTACCAAAATGAAAGACAATAAAATAAATAAAGATCATATTCTTGTTACAGCAATATATGAATTCTGCTTTAACAGTGTACTAGATACAACGATGTCCACGTGTACAGATTAAAATATACAGGGCCAACTCTGAGGCTTATGCAACCAAATAAAACTATACCACAAACACACCTTGGATTCATCTGCCAGTGTGTCTTGCCCCATTCCCCAGCGATGTTCTCACTTGACTCTGATGTCTGTGATTTGCTGCAAAGAACAAGCTCATTCACAGCTGCCAAATTTTGATGTGCTCCATTGCTGACATTTCTTGTCAGTGAGAAATAGTCAGACTGCCCCTAAGCAAGGGGATCAATGCAGGACGTCTTACAGGAGTATCTGGGCTGGGCAAAGCCTGGGGCCACTGGGGGAGCTGGGGGGACTAGAGTGTGTCTGGAGAAGCCGGCGGGAACCAGGTTATTGGATGGAGGCAGTGGCTTGATTGATGAGGGATGGAACGGGGGGTGGGGAGGGATGTTTGGGGGATGGGTAGCAGTGTCTGAGGCAGCCTGAGGCTGGGAGGGCAAGGCCCGGGTCTGGCTCCCCCACGCTGCCATTAACCTCCCTTTGGCACCCCATCACCTCAGCCTGCCCTCATGTCAGCCCCTCAACCACTTCCTCCATCTTGGCTCCCTTTCTGCTTCCCCTCCCCCACATTCTCCTCCATTGCCCCAGCAACCCTTGAGTTCCTCGCCCCCTGGTGGCAAATCTTCTGTGCAAATGGCCACTCTGTCCCCCAACCTGCCAGCTCCTGGATGGCTGGGAACCAGTAGGGGGAGCACTGAGAGCAGAGGACAGACAGTCTGCCTGGCCCCCCCTCTGGCCAGGAGGACTAAATGCAGGTAAAAACCCTGTTCAGTCTTTGCAGCCCTGTAGGGTGTGTGAGACCCCATAAGCAGAGTGATGTTTGGATTCTAACTCACTGTGAATAAAGCGAAGCATCTGCTTAAGTCTTTGCACTATCATGGCCTAGGTTTATGAGGTCTGTTTTTAAATGTTATATAGAAGGTAAGCCGCAGAACAAAAAGAGACATACATGTCAAAAACACAATCAGTTTATGCTACTAAAAGCCTCTCTAAATCTAAATCTGTTTTAAATATTAGTATGTTTTCTTTTAGAAACAAATATCTACAAATACCTCATCTTCACTGCTTCAGATACTGAATCAACTGTGAAGAAAAATAAAGCAGCAATTTATTTTTTTTAATAAAAGTAGTATTTTTAGTTATTTTATATTTTTTCCTGGAAAAGGGGAATTAAACTATTAAAGGACACCTTGTTAAGTAATTATATAGCAACATCGTTGTGCAATTAAATAGCCATCAGTCCCTGCAGCTGAGAAATTTCAGGTAATTATTCAAAGATAATTTAATAGGAGAATTACTGTATTCAAGAAAGCATTAGCTAGTAATCTACCTCAATTAAAGTGGCCAATTAATTTCAGCACCTTGATAATAGTCACCTTTTGCAAAACTATCCTCCCTTCTACACATGCACACACACTTGATCCTACATTTAAAAATATTCCTTTAAAAATATTAACATTAATTTATTTATTCAAAAGTCTGGTTCATCAATCAGTAATGAGCCACAAATAGTTTTTGATACATATAGCTTCCATAACTATAGATTCACTTTTTGAGAATTTGGAATATTTGTATTTTACATTGATATCAATATGCATTGCTTTCTTTGTTTTACTTTAAAAGTCTTTCTTTAAAATTAGTTTTTATATCTTGTGCAACATTCAATTCTTGCACCTTCTCATGCATTTGTAACACACATTAGAATAATATGGGCTGTGGAGAGTCTTTACCAAAGAGGTAAACATTAGCCTGCTCACACCAAAAGAGAAAGTACAGAAAACTGCATAAGTGAAAAATATTTCATCATGGCAGTAAGTCTTCAGGGAATTATGCAAGTCTCATAGAATATTGCTTGGTTATGCTATTGTACAGTACACTGGGGGACAGAAGTCATTAATCAAACAGTTGCAAACAGTGTTCATTATAACAGATTTTGCAGAAACCTAAAACTGCAACTATCACACAGTAATTTACTGGAGCAGCCAAATGTCCTCAAGATCAGTACATAACTGAAAATTCATCGATATGATGGGGAATATCAATAGCTTTCATGTTCATTTATTTATTTTAGTTATGTTAGTCAAGTACATATCTAAGATAATATTCCATTTACATGTGCGATTTCAGGCTCAGTGACAGGAAGACAGCTGCCAACAAATATATAGCAACCAAGGAGGACTTAGGTGGATGATTTTCAAAAGGCAGCTAGGTACCCAACACCTATAGAAATCAATGGACCTTAGGCATCTTGAAAAATCCCAGCCTAGAACTATCAACAAAAGTTCATTCTGAGATGTACCATCGTTCTGCTCCTTGTTGTTCTAATGATAATTTTGTCCAAAGTTACGTGTAATTTTCTTTCTGTGCTAGAATTGTACACTGTTTCCTTATCATTTGTTGGAAGTACTTTATGCATTCGCTTCTTTATTTTTAAACAGGAATAAAGATGTTCATAAAGATGTTCATTTCTCTGCCCTTTAAGCCACAGGAATTTATTTACATGTCGATAGTCTGCAGAATACAGAAGAGTGCTCCTCCCTTTAAACCATGGGAATTTGTACTTGCAGAAACAGCATTAGTAGATACCAAAACATTTAAAAATACAACTCCCAAATTAGGTCCAAACCCCAGTGCTGAACACTGAAGAACTTTGAGAAACTTCAGATCTGGATGGATATTTTGTGGCTCTTCCCTACCCTTTCATGGACTGAACCAAAACCCCAGATCCAAATCCCTGGATCTGGAATGGATCTGAAATTTTGGGGACGCTTTCATCTCTAAGTGGCATCTTTAACAAATAGATATTGGCTTCTGTTTAAGTGGACATCAAGGTGTAGTGCAAATAGACCTTTTATTTTGTTACCCAACCTGAAATCACATGAAATCCCCCTGGTCTGGGGTTTCCTTACATATGCAAAACTCAGGCCAAGTGTATTGCAAGGTTAATAAACATGGCCTGAATTACTGTTTTGTGTCACAGGTTGCCTGTGTTCTCTTACCGACTCATCAACAGTGAATAGTAGTTTTCACTGAACTCAAGAACAGGCAATAGGTTATCTGATTCATTAGCATTGTTCCAGATAACAGTATTGTTGACTTCTGATGAGATACACAGAAAACGCCTTACTCATCACATGATTCTTTTCAACTAATCATAATTCTTAATTTTTTCAATTCAATACTCACACTGAAAAGCCCCAATCTATTCAGTTTTCTATTAAAGGGAAAAATTGATAACAATAGCTCTGCATTGGTACATTACTTTTATAACCTCCCCAGAAAAGGTAATGTTGCCTCAATTACCTAAATAGCTGGAATCAGCATCTCTTCAAACTCATGCTGAATTTGGATACATAACATATCTATAAACCTGTATTTTTTAATAACTATCTCGCCTTTATTTAATAATTTGTGAATCTTAACAGTTCCACAATCCAGTGACCTCAATCCAATACCAGTGATAAGAAACAAAAATAAGCTTTTTTAATATCACGATTCAATTTATGAGGATATCCTGTATCTGATTTGTAGATCAAGAAAATATTGTTTAAGTAATATAGGAGAAAACCCAATAAACTATAATCTCTAGCTAGACATTTATACACCACTTTCTGCTCTGGTATCAGAGGCCCTAATTCAGATAGATGCTTAAGTACATGCCAAACCTTAAATCCAATTGATTACAATGGGATTGCTCACATGCCTACAATTAAGCATGTATTTAAGTACTTTTCTGAAGTGGGGCCTGAGTGCCTTATAAGAAAACAAAGACAAGTAGGCCCAGATTTTTAAAGATATTCAGGCACCTAACTCCTATTAAAATTAATGGGAGTTAGGCACCTAAAGTCCTTTAAAAACGTGTCCTATAGTCCATTGCCCAATGTTTTCTGTCCTCATCTAATGACAGATAGGAGTGCTTGGTACTAGTAAGCAGGGACAGAGGTTCTGAAGCCCTCGCAGGTGGTGGTGCTCTCAGCCAGAGGAAATCTAATCTTCAAATGTATGGGGAGGGATGAGAGAGAAGATAGTACTATGGAACCTAGGCAAGAGTCTTTAAGTGCTCCCAGGCAGCACGTTGTAGTGGTAAGATAAACAACAGGTAGCGGGGGAGGGGAGGGCTCCTGCTCCCCTTTATCCTTCTCTCTCATAATGAACAATGATGCGATCTCATACCAAGCAAAACAAATCAACACAAAAACTGTTATATACTGATGAGATTAGATTCAGAACATATAAGGTTGCTGCATTGTAAATTACACAACCTGAATCAGTAATTAACAATATTTACCATTGAGAGCTACAATTCGGTTGGCATCCAGAGTGAAATTATATGTGTATCAAACCCCCAATCACAAGTTTACTCCCTGAACAATATAATCCAAATGATTAGAGAAAGTAGAGATTCATCCAAAATAACCACAAGATACCTAAAGGATTTAATTTGCTCCATGATGGTGCCACTCGCTGTTCTAATTATCATTTCATCCGGAGTTACCTGTAATTTTCTTTCAGTGCCAAAAAATTGTACATTTTGTTTTCTTAACATTTAGTAGGAGTCTGTTATTAATCAGTCATTTTTCAACATCTGGAAAATTGTTCTGAGGTTTTAATATACATTTTATAAATGGACCATCCACTGCAGTATCAGATGCATAAAACAGATGACAATTGATTAATAAAATTATAAATAATTTTAGTCTTCATTGGGACCCCCTGAGAAGCCCCATCATCAGTAGTCAATAGGCCAAACCCACAGATACCCAATTAAGCACTCTGATAAATTGGAATTGTTAAAATTCTCTTTTTAGGTGTGCAGTAGACTTGCAGATTATTTTTCTGATGGTTAGAAAAGAATGTGTCAAAAATACAGCTGGGCATATTCTGAAAAAAATAATCCGTGGGTATTTGTCTGTTTAAATGCATTTAGTTTAGCTAAGATTTTAGACCACTTTTGTGTCTGCTTTATACAACTACCTTAAAAAGTCGGTTTATTGATGTGGACATGGAAACAGTAAGATGTACGCCATACTATGGTTAAATGCAGAGGCCACAACTGTATTAAAACTATTAACCAACAAGGAATCACTCCCCAGACTACCTGGCAAGGCTCTTCCAGTGCAGATTTCAACTGGGCACCAATGACCCCGGGTTCAACAAACCTGAGGGCGGGTCTGAGGGCAATGCCCCCATACTCCTTCAGGCCTGCCCATGGAACTTGGCTGGAAGCCACCACTAGGGCAGAACACAGCAGCTGTTTAATGGTGCACAGCTTCACTACACAACACCTCTCTCCCTGTGATACACTGCCACAGTTGAGATCAGCAGAGGTGTTCAGGCTGCAGTTCCGTCAGCATAAATACAGAAGACAGGTTGGCAGGGTGTTCTCTGATCTGGAACTCATTCTTTCCTCTTGGCCTGACAGAGCCCAGATTTGTTAACCTTTGGGGTAGATTTGTTAATCTATCAATGGTCCAGCAGTCAGGGCACTATCTCAGGACTCAGGAGACCTGGATCCAATTCACTACTTTGCCACAGATTTCCTGTGCAACTTTGAGTAACTCTTTCAGTCTCTCTGTGTGTCAGTTCCCCATCTGCAGAAAGAGACAATAGCATTTCCCTACCAGACAGGGGTGTTGTGAGGATAAATATGTTAAAGACTGAGTTATACTATGGTAACTGCTCAGATACTATGGTAATGGGGGAAATATAAGTATATAAAATAGATAAAAACTAGTTGAAAAATTGGTCAACACTTTCATGAAAATGTTCACTCATTTTTTTCCGCAAAATTTAAATGAAAAAATCATCACAATTTCAATGATTTTTGATCAACTCTACTCCAGCATATGTTGCAAACCCCAACCCCCCCCCCCCCCCCCCCCCCACACACACACACACACACACTTTCCTATTTAAAGCTGTTAAGGAAAAGGGGTAGGCTGGGACAGAGACATTTATGAGCAGGACTTTTGCATAATTTTGTGATTTAATTTGTCGGAGAGGCACCCAGAGCACACGATAGGAGCCTATAGCTGCATTTTAGAAATGTAAATAAATAACTAATGAATAAAAACCTTAGTGTAGAAAAGAGGAGACTATCAAGAATAATTTTAGGGTGATGGGAATTATAGGCAGAATGTAATTAAATGTATGTGTGGAAATTAAAGATTTCAAGTGGCATGGAGGACTTCAATTTTAAGTTTTAGCAGAAACATGGTGTCTCCAGTAGCACTGTGCTTCAAAGGTCATCCTGGGGAATTGGTTCACTACTAACTCTACAGAAGCACCTTATTCAATTCTAAATGTCACTTCCTGCAGTAGTTACATGTTTCATTTCCTTGAAGTAGACATCTGAGTACTGACCAAGCTCAAGGGGGTACCTATTATTTGTATTACCATAATGCCTAAGCACTCCAGTCATGGACCAGGACCCCACTGTGCTAGGCGCTGCACAAACGCAGAACAAAAAAATGGTCACTGCCCCAAAGAGGGTACAGCTTCATAGTATAAATTATTACAACGGTCAATAAGGCAGATCAAAAATAGTTGCACAAACAAATACTGAAAACCAAACCAGATATGCCTTTACATCAAAGTAATTATTAAATAAAATATTAGAGTTCTAAAATATCAATTTCTGTGCTTAACACTGGACATGGATAGGAAAACAGAAAAAATATCAAACCCATACATATAGAATTATAAATTAAACCAGACTCAGACTAAAATTTTAATTGTAGGAGGGACAATTTTCTTGTGCGATTAATTGATAATCATATTACTGCTTTTGTCAAATAAAGGATCAATATCTTACAGTGAAAGAGACATGGGTCATCCGCCATTTTATAAACTACAGTTTCTAAGGTTCTTGGAATCCTGTTTTTCAGAAACATTGAACAGAAATGAACCACAGAAAATGCTTTGCCAAGTTATCAAAAACACTTACATTTTTAAAAAAACATAAAATCTAATCCTGGCACCAGTAGGCTACAACTTTGCATGTCCCCAGGGCACTAAAATAATACTCTTTAGAACAGCAGGTGGACTATTTTAGACTTCAGCTTTCGAGTTCTAACAAGGCAATTTAAAAAAAAAAAAAAAGGAATTAAGGATGCTAATCACAATCTCCAAATGTGCATTGCTGGGTGTAAAAATATTAGACCACAAATTGACATGGCAGCAATGTATTGTGCTACCATGAAGGAGACATAAATAGGAGGAAAATTCAAGATCCCTGTCCTGCCAGGGCCTGGTGTATCACAAAGGTCAACATAATTGGCCACATACAGCAGAATCAACCCCACTCCTTCCCCTAGCCAAGTTGACTGCAGGGGAAACCCTGTCTTCCCACAGGGCTAAATGATGTCTAAAGCAGGAGGAGAGGGAAGTCTGGAAATGTAGATGTAAAAATGTAAAGAATCTTAAAGATGCCATCAAAATGTAGCCTTTAAGATGTCTTGTGACCAGCTGGGATATAGTTTTGGATTTATCTTTTTTTTTCTCTTTCTCTTTTTTTTATATGCATGAAATATTCCAATCATTTTACTAGATGACATTTTTCAGTAATCATGCCTGGGTATTATTTTTTCTTAGTTCAATAGCAGATAAAGTATTTAATAATAACACTGTACATTTAAATGAAGATTATTTTTGTATAAAGGCCTTTTTTTCCTTTATACAAAGGCCTTCCACTAAACAAGCAGACTGAATCTATTAAAAGAAAAATAAAATTATTAGAGGATCAAATTTATTTAAATCACCTTCACCCACTCAGCAGAGAATAGCTTCAGGTGCAGGGTTTCTGAAAAATAAGGATATACATTACATAGAGTGCTGAATACATACCAGATAAATTCTCACCTAGAAATGAAATTTCTGTCACTAAGATCTCAGTCCAAAATCAGCCCTGTTTACTTCAAGATTTTTGTGTCATTGCACCCTCAGTCATTTTACCTTCTCTAGATTTTTAGAGGTCTCTGCTTTATTCTAAAGAGTATCGAGAAGAAATGAGAAGAATACCTAAGGAGGGAAGGTCATTTTCATGGGCCACTTTAACTAACTATCCAGGTGTAAAACCCAAAAGTTGCTGAGTTATTATGTTAGCAGAACCACTCGCAAGAGGAGAGGCACTATGGGATCCAGTAACTATTAATCATGTAGGAATGTTAAGATACAATAGAACCTCAAAGTACAAACACCAGAGTTACAAACTGACCCGTCAACCGCACACCTCATTTAGAACTGGAAATATTAGGCAGCAGCAGAGACAACAACAATAAAAAAGGAAAAAGCAAATATTGTACAGTACTGTGTTAAATGTAAACTACTAAAAAATAAAGGGAAAGTTTAAAAAAAATTTGACAAGATAAGGAAACTGTTTCTGTGCTTGTTTCATTTAAAGTAAGATGGTTAAAAGCAGCATTTTTCTTCTGCATAGTAAAGTTTCAGAGCCGTATTAAGTCAATGTTCAGCTGTAAACTTTGGAAAGAATAACCATAATGTTTTGTTCAGAGTTATGAATATTTCAGAATTACTAACAACCTCCACTCCTGAGGTGTTTGTAATTCTGAGGTTTTGCTGTATCTTGAGATATGAGAACGCATGATGATGATAATATTGATAATGCCTCAGTTTCCCAGTCTATAAAGTGGGGAGACTATTTATCCAGCTTTATAAAACATTTTGAAATTCTCAAAGGAATATATACAAGTGCATGGAGCCAGATGCAATGCACCCGAGGGTGCTGAGGGAGTTGGCTAATGTGATTTCAGAGCCATTGGCTATTATCTTTGAAGGCTCGTGGCAATTGGGGGAGGTCCCTGATGACTGGAAAAAAGCAAATATAGTGCCCATCTTCAAGAAAGGGAGGAAAGAGGATATAGAGAACTACAGACCAGTCAGCCTCACCTCAATCCCTGGAAAAATCATGGAGCAGGTCCTCAAGGAATCCATTTTAAGGCACTTGGAAGAGAGGAAGGTGATAAGGAACAGTCAACATGGATTCACCAAGGGAAAGTCATGCCTAACCAACCTGATTGCTTTCTATGAAGAGGTGACTGGCTCTGTGGATGTGGGGAAAGCGGTGGACATGATATACCTTGACTTTAGCAAAGCTTTTGATACGGTCTCTCACAGTATTCTTATCAGCAAGTTAAAGACGTATGGGTTGGATGAATGGACTATAAAATGGATAAAGAACTGGCTAGAGCCTAGGGCTCAACGAGTAGTGATCAATGGCTCCATGTCTAGCTGGCAGCCGGTCACAAGCGGAGTGCCCCGGGGGTCGGTGCTGAGGCCGGTTTTGTTCAACATCTTCATTAATGATCTAGAGGATGGGCTAGATTGCACCCTCAGCAGGTTTGCAGATGACACTAAGCTGGGGGGAGTGGTAGATACCCTGGAAGGTAGGGATAGGATACAGAAGGACCTAAACAAACTGGAGGATTGGGCCAAAAGAAATCTGATGAGGTTCAACAAGGACAAGTGCTGAGTCCTGCACTTTGGACAGAAGAATCCCATACACAGCTACAGACTGGGGACCGATGAGCTAGGCAGCAGTTCTGCAGAAAAGGACCTGGGGGTTACAGTGGATAAGAAGCTGGATATGAGTCAGCAGTGTGCCCTGGTTGCCAAGAAGGCTAATAGCATATTGGGCTGCATTAGTGGGAGCACTGCTAGCAGATCGCGGGAAGTGATTATTCCCCTCTATTCAGCACCGGTGAGGCCGCATTTGGAGTATTGTGTCCAGTTTTGGGCCCCCCACTACAAAAAGATGTGGACAAGTTGGAGAGAGTCCAGTGGAGGGCAACAAAAATGATTAGGGGGCTGGAGCACAAGACTTATGAGGAGAGACTGAGGGAACTAGGCTTGTTTAGTCTGCAAAAGAGAAGAATGAGGGGAGATTTGATAGCAGCCTTTAACTGCTTGAAAGGGGGTTCCAGAGAGGATGGAGCTAGGCTGTTTTCAGTGGTGGCAGATGATAGAACAAGGAGCAATGGTCTCAAATTGCAGTGGGGGAGATCTAGGTTCGACATTAAGAAGAAGTTTTTCACTAGGAGGGTGGTGAAGCAGTGGAATGGGTTACCTAGGGAGATGGTGGAATCTCCATCTTTAGAGGTTTTTAAACTGTGGCTTGACAAAACCCTCACTGGGATTATTTAGCTGAGGTTAGTCCTGCTTTGAGCAGGGGTTGGACTAGATGACCTCCTGAGGTCCCTTCCAACTCTATGATTCTATGATATGGGAGAATATATATTTTCCTCTGAAGATCTCAAAATGTTATATAAAAAAGAGGGTGTGTGTGTGTGTGTGTGTGTGAGAGAGAGAGAGAGCGAACAATTTCCCTCCTTGTCCTTCCTACCAAAGTATGCTTATAAGGATTAACTGAGGTGACTATTTTAAAGCCAGCTATGTAAAAGCATGCTGAGTATATTCAGACTGGTCTTAATTAGCACTCCAAGTATAGCTATCCTAATGTTAATTAACCCAAGAAGAAGTAGAAAACAATTATGCTGGATTAGTAGAGGGATTAAGAGAATGTTAACAGGAAGAAAAGACATTATATAAAAGTAAACTGAAGAGCAAAAGGGAAGAAGTCTAGATTCAGTGGATGAAAACCTGACTTCTCTGAAGTCAATAGCAAACTCCCATTGATTTAAATGGAGCCAGGATTTCACTCCAGTGTTTTCTAGAGTCCAATAGAGAAGCACATTTGCCAAAGCAAACTGTGTGAAAAGGGCAAGGAGGGGAACCAGGAGGAAAGGTTGCTTGGCAGCACAGAAAACCAAAGTGGGGGTGTGAGGGGTGGAGTGAGATCTTGACTGAGAATGAATGAGCTGAATAAAGGTTTCTAAGTATTCACATTAGATTGTAACCAACCTGTCCAAATGAAGCATGCTGCAAATTTGACCAACACGAAGATCTCATAAAACAAAAGCATTTAGCTAAAAGTAAATACCATGTCCAGATGGTTTATATACTCCAGAATACTCCGCTGATCTGGCAACTTGTTCTTGGGATCAATGGATTGGAGAGTAGTTATTGTTATCCAACCTATAAGGGGGGAAAAGGCACGAATCAGGAAACTGGGTTAGATTGCCTGACTTCAGTCCCAGTTAAAATTCTGGAAACGGTAACTAAATGACTAAATGGCAGAAATGGCTGATGATACAAGAGCTATAAATGGGAACAAACATGGTTTTAGAAAAAGCAGATCATCCCAGACTAACTTAATATATTCTTTGAGATGATAGTGAAGCTATCAATAAATCCAAACCTTAGTGAAGTTTGTATAAAAGTATTACATATTTCTTAACACGTGACAAAGAAATCTTTAAAAATCATTGGCAATTCGGCTACAACTTGTGCGCTAAAAGTAGATGAACAATATGCTGTGAAAAAATTAAAATAAAGAACATTCTCTTCTCAAAAAAGCAATGAACATTCTCCTGAGTACTACATGACTATGTGTCAGCACACTTAGTTTAATGCTCTTTGGCTATTTATTATATACCATCAGACATCACAAGCAAACTATTAGTGCTACTGAGCAAAAAGAACGCCCGTTTTAACAAATTACATGATAAATCAGGGACGTCAAATAGTACACAACTGCAGTAATGAAGAGATTAGTGTTCCATTTATCTTGTAATGCATGAGAAAGCATCAGATATCCCTTGTCTAGAATTCTAAGCATTGTCTTGTATACAACAGTTGTAGTGGACAATGAATGGGATTGGCAATGCTCTTCTAAGTATTATGGCCCCAGTGCAGCAAGGTTCTTAACACATGCTTAACTTTAATAAGCAAGAGAATAGCCTCACTGAACTCAATAGGGATATTTTTACGCTTAAAGTACAGCATGTGCTTAAGAACCTTGCTGAATTAGGACCTCTGTGCCAAATAAATCATAAAGATGGCAAACAACTGGACATCTTTACTTTCCATTTCTCACATGGGGCCCAATCATACAAGGGTGTTTACACCCTCCACTCCCATGGGCTTCAGTGGGAATTTAGGATTCACAACACCTTACAGGATCCAGCCCATAATGCAATTAGAAAATATATCCAAAAAGTTCCTTGATGCAGATTTACAGTTATCATGCGTAACTACCCACAATATAAATCAGTTATAAAGCCAACTTTTGGGGCACAATCCAAATGTTTTCTTTCAATCCATCTGATTTTAGTCTTGTTTCATTACCATTGAATAGAAGACAATTAGGGAAATATACTCCACTTATCTTATGTGTCCTCCATGTTGCCTATTCAAATGAAAGATATTTAGAACAAAAGGTTCACAAGACTGGACTTGGGTTCAGATAACACAGTCTTTTATGACTTTTCTTTGGACTCTTCTTGACATTCTAGGCAACTGTTACAATGGATAAAAGAAAGACCAGAAGAAACACATAGTCTGCCAAACTTCACCTTGACCTTAAGCATCCTTTGACATGACAAATTGGTATAGGGGATTAAATGCAGTCTGACCAAGTTTGTCATCAAAGAAAACTTTCCCATTGAGGAATCAGGTACAATGACTACTTCAGAACAGAAGATGTAACTCTAATCTGTCCAGAGAGAATCCACGGAAAGTGAAATATCATAAGGAGTCTTGAATTTTAGTTTGTTTCATTGCCTTATGTGATACAAGCAGAACTTTGCTCCAACCGAGACCAAAATTCTCATCACTTTTGGGCACCTAATTATGATGACTATTTAATATTTGTATTAAAGTAACCCCTAGAGGTCCCACCAGAGACTGGGGCCCCATTACATTAGGCACTGTATAAACAGTTTTATGTGCGAGAATCATAAAATCCCTCTTAAATCTGCTGATGTCTGAGTTGGTGAATTCTCTTTTGAAAGACAAAACTGATATTTATTTATATCCAGTCCGGAACAAATCACACATACAATGGGGCTTCAGTCCCATAAACATACATGATGGCTTGTTTCACGGATCAAACTTCGACAAACATCAATCACATTAAAAAGAATAAATAAAACATTGGAGACAAATATGTATTATATATATTAGTGAATCTCAGCTTTCATGAAGCAGAAAGACAAGCTAGGGGTGATGTTACTCAATTCAGAACTTTATAAAGTACAGTAGTGTCATGAAATACCAGCCTGAAAGGGAAGAGCCATCAGAATGGCCTCCAGAAGATGAATAGAAAAAAGTGTGTCATGAGCTGGATATGAAGTACTGTCAGTAGCGTGGGCATCTATGTATAGCAGCAGCAAAGCTCTAAGAAAAAATCCTGCCCTCTCTTGCATGGATGTACTAGGAACAGGAAAGAGATTATCAGGAACCTGTTCTGTCCCACAGCACATTCACATAGGAACAACGAAATGGCTCTGCTAATTTAACTGTCCCATAATCCTGAGTAAGCACGGTCAGCTGATGTGAGGACAAGGGCAGATCCCCAGGCCTACTATGTGCATTCAGCTGCCAGCAGGAGGTTCAGTCGAGATGCAAGCTGCTGTTCTCTAAAGAGGCAATAAGAGGCGCCAGTGAGCACATTGCCCCCATGCTTTCTTTAGCCACCTGCCTCTTGTTGGCATAATGAATCCTGGACCAACCATTCAGATGAACAACTTTAATTCCACCACACCTTCAGAGACTTAGCTGTTATGGGAAAATCTTGCCTGTGTATGTTAAATAGGTTGAAGAAAACACATGGCACAAAATGCCAACAACAAGCGGGGGGGGGGAGGAGGGAGGGAGAGGGAGAGGAATGCAGGGAAAGCAATGTAATGAAAACAGACCCCAGTGTGTTTTATACTCTGAAGAAATAGTGTCATTTCTAAATTATGTGCAGATTTGTTTCCGTTTTCATATTCTTTACCAGGGCTTTTTGGAAGCTACAGAAAATGAGCACAAGAGACAAAAACGTACTTCGCCCTGCAGGAATACAAAAATTGTAAAAGCACAGGCAGCACTACAGAGGAGCAGTGCCATTCACTCACAAAGAATTTTGTGCATGTAGATGGCTGATTAATTGCTGGCCTGCCTAGACGAAGCTGCAATGAGCCAGATACTGTCAGCATGCCATCTGTTACCATGGAAATGCACAATGTTCCTGTTTCTGACAAACCCTTGAATATTGGATAGATTGTGCCATATGTAAATAAGGCAAATTAGTTTTCCTATATCTTCCAGACAAGGTTAGACTAAAAGAAAATATATCTGTTTAAACATACTGTAACCTCCACGACGTGAACTAGGAAAATCTTACTTCTTTTTTGTAAAAAACCTCTCTCAAATTACTGTTAGAATCAAAAGGCAGTGGACAAAAATTAACAAATAGAAAATTAATTCTCATCCACCAGCAATGTTTACAAAAGCAGTACTGAAAAGAACAGTATTAACGTGACTATTATTTTTACAATGGCGGCAATATTTTATGTTCCAGGATATTTTTTCCTCTTTTGATCCTGGCACTGTTAGTGAACTAGAGATAAACTGGAAAATATCTAGTTTGTACAGTAAGACTTGGTTTTGGTTAGAACATTTGACCAAAGTACTGTCTATTCATGAGATTTTCAGGTTTTAACAGCAAAATGTTGCATCAAGTATCCAGAGTACTATTATAGAAAGGCATATTTTAGTAAATTAATGGCTGATATAAATCAGCATAGTTGCACTGAAGTTAACAGTAAACTCCAGTTTAAAAACAGCTGAGGATCTGACCCTAAATAATATGAAAATTTACATTAGAGTTACATCAATTCACTGAATTAAATCAGATTATTGTCATAAAGCAAAATTCCAGTGCAATTGAATTTAGACTTTAGAGTTTATTTTAGATATTGACTAGTTCCTTACTTTTTAAATTTTTAAACTAAAAACAAATGAATGAAGTGCTTAAAATGAGTCAGATGTGTGCTTTGTTACACACTTTGCCAATAAAACAACATTTTCAGTTAGAAAGTTACAATTATTAGGCCACACTGTACCACTGGGCAGGATTCTCCTGTGATTGTGGCTACTTTGACCTGCACAACTGGAGGAATGTGGCCTTCACACTGATGCATCTGACCTCAAACGGATCATCCCAGGGTAAGAGTGATCCTTTGGGGGTGTGGAGAGGATTTAACACCACACATCCTCCCTGCTGCCAGTGTTGCAAAGGAAAGGGAGTGTTACCACAGAAAAGGGGTATGTCCAGGATATCCCTACACATCACTGATCCCCAGCTCTGCTTCTGGCCCTTATAAACCATTATCATCTGATGTAAGTTAGAGCAGCCTTCAGGATGCTCTAAATCAGTGAATGGGGACCAGCCCTGCATGCAGCGGCAGTGGGATTGCAGAAGAACAAAGGTGAGTTTAAAGCCACCTTTCACACACCCTCAACTCTCACTATGTGCCTATATGGGTTTAAGAGAAATTTTGATAGACTGTAGATTGAACATGATAGCAATCTCAGGTGAGGAAGGAGATTGATTTATAGTCCCCCAACTTTTAACCCTCCTCATTGCATCTTCAGGGTTTATGTATTCTTACTCCTGGTTTCCTCTCTGCTAGCTTCTTAATATGGTTGCACCACTGAGATTGATGTAGGATATAATTGCAGTCAAGTAATAGGCTCAACAAAATTGTCAGGTAGCTGCACACGTATATTTTCATGTTATGTGGTAGCTCTACTAACAGTAAAATTATCATGTTCATGGTAAATGCAGTGTGTATTTTTAACATATTCTTTGCATTGTCCTTTTGTTGATGAGCAGGTATGCGATGATACAAAAATATATATATTTTTAATCAATCTCCAACGTACATTTGTTCAAACCAATGCACCTAATAATCTGTCTCTGTTGAATAGAAACTCTTGATTTTACAGATCCTCCCAAGTATAACAAATTGTTCTGGACTTTCCCACAATAATATCTGTGTTAAATCAAAGTAAATGTTTTATAAAGTAGAGAATGTTTGCATAAAACACACCTGCTTTATCACTGAAATTAATAAGTTTCACTTTTTCAGAAATAAGATGGTTACTCACCTGTGACTGGAGTTCTTCAAGACAGATTCAGCACATTCACACTCATGGGATGCGATGACAGTGCAGCTCTGTTGATGGAACCTTCTTGTAGCAGTAGATGTTGCAGTGCTTTCGCACCTCCTCCTGCACATCCCCTCACAGTTCCTGATGTTTTAAGGGTGAGGCTATAAAGACGGGCATTGGCACAGTCACCTCCCTTCCTTCAACTCCTTCCTCAGGTCTAAGATTGAAATTAGGACTACAATGAAGCGGGGAAGGTGGGCAGAAAGTTGAATATGCAAAGTACACCTCAAAAAACTCCAGTTACAGGAGAATAACCTTCATTTTTCCTTTGAGTGGCCTCTGCATATTTCTACTCATTGGATAGTTTGATAAGTAGTACTGTTATCTGAGGGAGGTGAGATGTGGAGTCTTAATTAAACTACTATGGAGTACTGCCCTACCAAACTAAGCACCCAATCAGGATGCTACAACTAACGAGTAACATTTTGCCAATGTGTGCATAGAACTCCAAGCTGCAGCTCTGCAAATTTCTGCAATAGAAATGTGCCTAAGACATGCCATGGAGGCCACATTTGCCCTTCTGGAATGTGACCTAATCCCTACAGGGAGGGGACAGATGCTAGTTTATAGCTCTCTAAATAGCCCAACCCATTTAGACTGCCTTTGTGATATAATTAATTGCCCTTTATTATTATCTGCATAGAAGATAAAAGATTTGGTGACTTTCTAAACTCTCTGGTCCAATTTAAGGGGTAGGCTAAAGCCCATTTAGCACCTAGTGCGTGTAATTTTGCTTTACCTGCATGTGAATGAGGTCTGGAAAAGCATACCAGCAAACTGATTGATTAAGGTGAAAGTCAGTTACAACCTTGGGCAGGAATTTAAAAAGGGAGGTGGAGGGTGAGGGGGGGAAAGAGGACAACTAATTTGTCCTTGTGGAAAATTGTAAAAGGTGAGTCAGACATGAGAGCTCACAGCTCGCACATTCTTCCAGCAGATATTACAGTTATGATGAATGCCATTTTAATTGATAGGTAGAACAAGGAACACTCCCCCATAAGCTTAAACGCAGGCTTCATAAGCTGCATGATTGAGATCCCTAGGTGGCATTAGATCTTTGACTGGTGGGTAGATGTTGACTGCCCCTTCAAAAAGCTCTTTACTGTGTCATGAGTAAATACAGACTTATTTTCAGTCAGAGAATGCTAAGCTGATATAGCCAGTAGATGAATCTTTACAGACAACTGAGAGAGACCTGAAAGTTTCAAACTGAATAAAGAGTGGATAGGAGCCATGGTTGAGGCTATGTTCTTAGTTGCTCAAACCAGAAATCTTTTCCATTTGAGGTCATGGCACTTGTGAATTGACTCTTTTCTAGCATGTATCAAGATGTGTTGCACTTCCAGTGAGCAGGATTTTTCTAGGTATGTCAGAATCCAATGGCCCCGGCTGTCCAGTGCAGTGAGGAGTGTCCAAGTGATAAATCCAGCTGTTCTGCGGTGTCAAATGGTCCGTGGTCACAGAAGGAGACTGATCAGCTCTCCAGAGAAGTGTAAGGAGCTGTTGAGCTGCTGTCCTTCATTTTTTCCAGGATCTCATTTGTTCACATGCTCAACAAGCCAACACTTTTGAAAGGAAGGTATTCCAACTGTACTTTTGTTTCTGGCAGAAGACCAGATGACCTGAGTCATGCATGTTACCGAATGTGATATGAATCTACTGTTACTGCTGCTGAATCTGAGGAGTCAAATGATTCTCTTAGTCCATATTTAGCCACTAATTTAGAAGCCATTTTCTTCCAAAGATGGTACTGATATCTGGGCATTACAGCCTGGTAATTGTACATCACAATGCCCAGTGATGCTGAAAAGAAAACATTCCATCTTTTTGCCTTCACTGTCTGATACAGTGGAGATTTTATTACCCATCGTGTTAAAGGCCAACACAGGTCTGACAGTACTCACGGACCCTCTCAGAGGGTTTGGCCAAAAGGACCTCTTGAATCAACAAGACTGGTGTTCTTTATGAGCCCTCAATGTGAAAGTGATGCAAATCAAACAGCATGAGGGAGAACGGCCTTCTCACAGGCAAGCCAGATATCTGATATTGGTATCCAAACTACCTCTTGAACTCTGGCTTTTCCCCTTCAGATCCGCCACGTGATCCGAGTGCCTGAACAAGGACCAGAAAACACTAAAGCTAATAAAATAAAATGAAGTAAAACAAACTTAACCTGAACTAACTAGTAATTAGCAAAGGCATTGAGTCTTCGAAGTGAAAGATCTCGGCTGAATCAACCTGGAGAGGCTACTGGTCGGTCTGCTACTGTGGCTGGAAAGAATTGAGGTGCCTGAAGCATTCCAATGGACACTGCTACAAGAAGGTTCCACTGTCAAAGTTACACCATCAATGCATCTCATAAGTGAGAATGTACAAAGGCTACCTGAAGAACTAACTTTTCTGCAGAGGGTACAAAATATTAGATATGCTCAAAAGCAATAAGTTGTCTAAAAATGCAAAATCGAGTTCATTACATTTAAAAGTGTTTTCTGAGATATTTCATTGCCAATTCTCCAAGTCTAGAAACAGCAATGGGTCTGGACAGCAACTGAGGACAATTATTAGTGATACCTGTGTGTGTACCTCTTTCCAGACAGTTGGAAAATATACGTCAATTTGAATTGATTGCCTGACTGAACATAACATATGCAAAATGATTTGCAAATTTTATCTAAGGTTTAGGAAACTTGCAGAATATACTAATGACTAAAATAAGTATCCCGTGCTGCTTCATGCTGAATATTGTAACAAACTAGTAAGGTTTCAAATTTGTCACTATATTGCACAGTATGAACACACAGAACTTCACAGAAATCACAGAAACAGAACTCAGCTCCTCTTACTCCAAAAGTCATGGCCCCTTATGACTTGAGCTACATGAAACTCTTTTAGCTGTTACCAGTATATAATCTATAACACATACTTGGGCAGTTCTAATTCTATCCAGTGGCACACAGAGAAATACACATAAGAGCCAGTTTATTACATACTTCCCATAGTCATTAAAACAAGTGATGAATCCAGTAATCTCATAGAGAATATTAACTGCCTCATTTATCAGAGTTCAACTCAACAAAATTAAACAATTTAAGAGTTCTTTAAAATATTTTTAAACAAAGTTTCTGATGTGGAATTTGAACCCGATTCTCCACTTCCTTTGCCCCCTGCATAGTCATTACACCCATGCAAAATCAGTGCAAAGTGGATTGAAATCAGCATTCTCCATTTATTCATATCAGTGGTAACATTTTATACCCACTTTGCACTATAGAGATCAATGCAGAATCAGGCTTAAAGGAGTATAGGTCATAAAAGGCCACATTCACAGAATGTTAAGCAAACTATCAAAAGCAAAAAAAAAAATCAGAGTTAACAACAAAACTTTGACCTGAAGTATTGGGTAAATAGAAGAAAGGAGCAAAAGATGTAATAGAAAGAGATAATGATTAAGGACCCACCTGTTGTTTTGCTTCATCTCATCATTTATCCTTTAGCAAATACAATATGGACAATTAATATTATATAATGTAAGACATTTTACCCTTAATCATAGAATCACAGAAATGTAGGACTGGAAGGGACCTTGAGACATCATCTAGTCCAGTCCCCTGCACTGAGGCAGGACTATGTATTATCTAGACCATTCTGACAGGTGTATGTTTAAACTGTTTATTCTTAATAAACAATGAGAATAATATTTTGCACTTTTCATCCTAAAACATCAAAGTACTTTATAAACTGAGTTTTGAGTTTATACTTTAAACTTTATTAACTGAGTTTCACAATGCCACAAGGAGGTAGATAAATATTACCTGTTTTTCAGATGGTTAAACTAGGACAAAGCAATATTTGGGCCAATTTTTTCAGAAGTAGCCATTGATTTTGGATGCCTCAATTTTTGGTTGCCCGGTATAAGTCACCTTTAAGTGGCTTTGTTTTTAACACCATATTTGAACACCATAGTTCTTTAAATTATTGTATTTGCCCAAATCAAATCAAAACCCCCAAAAGTTCTCTTAAATCCATATCACCCGCTATCTGATCTATAGTATAAATAATACTCAAGCACATATATGCTAATGCATTTTCAATGTATACATTAACTAGAGTAATTACGTACTTGGGAGAGGTCAGAATTAAAATCCCAGATCCAAAGTCCCACGGCTTTGAGGAAAATTTAGTTGGGATCTGAATCTTGTGGCTCAGTCCCATTCCTACTTTCAATGCACATTTTTGCTCAAAAGTTCTTAACAGTTTCTATACAGATTTTACAGAATACCACGTGAGTACTAACTATAGCTCCAGTTGTCACCTCCCATAATAAAACCCTTTGGAAGAAATGAAATGAAAGGAAGACTCCATGAGGTTCCTTGTGGAGATTTGTCCCCAGTTGTTCATCAAAAGGACAGCTTTCATGGGGTCACTGGGAGATGAGGACCATCCACATCAAAGCCCCAGTGCCTCCATGACAGCTCTGTAGCGCCAACACCCTCCTGCTCTGCAACAGTGTGACACCAGTGAAGCTGCGTTGGCAGGGATCCCATCAAATGTCTGTGTGTCAACTGTGATCCATCTATAAACACTATGGAGTCTTTAATCCTATTAACACCGGTAAGATTTAACTAGGATACTTCCACAGGGCATTAAAAGGAGACTAGATTCCCTGTAAGAAATTTTAGTTGAAAAATATACACAATAAACTGCTAATCCGTTAGAAAAACTAAGTCAACCATAATCCTTTCTAGTCCGAAGTCTCTCAACAGCACTAAGTCCGTATTACTTACTCATGGGCTGCAAATTTGCAGTGTATGAAACAAATCATTTTAATTATGAAAGCTCAAAACAGAACACGAAAGAAAAAAAACACCTTTGAACGACTAACTTAGTTTGAACTTGTAAAAACAATTGGGTGGCAGTCCAGAGAATTTTATTCACTTATTTATATATTTTAAAATACTTCTAAGCTCCTATTTTGTACAATCCATTATCAGCATGGAGTAAATTTTATATAGCATTTTCTGAGTATAATGAAAATGTAGAACAGCACAACTATAATCAAAGAGTTTACAATCCATTCAATTGATGGCAAGACACAAGGGGCTTGCCAGACAGAAAACAACATGATTATATTTCTCTTGTTCTACTTGCTTCATTTTGCCTGATAGATTCAAACTGGACATCAGGTGTCTGATACTCTATGGGAGCATATGTGCAAAGTCCCTCTAAGATAGAAATCAGATTAGAGATGAGGGGCAGACTAATAGTTGTTCCCAAGAGCATAGTGGCCAACATTTATGACCAGTACGCTCATTTATAATTGAAAAGGCAGAAAATCAAGGTCCCACTAAAGATTTTCCTCAACTATGTGAAATGTCTGATTACTTTGTCCATCAAACTGGGAACAACAGTAGCTGTGTTTTAAACAAACAGGAAAAGACAGGCGGTAAGCAGACATGGGCAGAACAGTAAGTACATAGTGATAAGCAAAACAGCGTCACAGCCATTTCAAGCAAAAGAGAGGGAGACAGAGAGAGAATGGGAGGATAGGCAGCATATGTGTGACAACACTCAGATGATGATGTTGCTGCTAAAGAAGATTCTATCCTCTGAAGCCCATGAGAAAGGCTATTAGAATGGAATGGGTTTATGAACTGAACCTTGCAGTTTATTTCTCAAAGGCTGGATGTGGAGCAACTTCTGCAGATTTCCTGTCTGGTTACAGTTTAACACAGCTGTGCAAGGGGATGCTCCCCAACTTGCCACTATTTCTTTCTGCCCACACAAGCCTCCCCCATTCCTTAAATGTCTTCAGGAGATTCCAGAATTCTTGGAGGGTGACAGGACAGCTGGCAGGAGATGGAAATTTGCCACTTTTCCATCAATGAGAACACCTTCAGTCCAAGCCATTTTGATCCTGGGCAGAGGTTCACAAAGGCATCAAACCTCAAATCTGAAGTTCAGTCCGTGCAGGTCTGGGGTGAATGTTAACAGCTTTGTGCACAAGCAAAAAGTTTGTTACACCATTCAGATTCAGTGTTTTGAAGCTCTGTACACATCTCATAATTTTCTAAACTAAACGAGTTTGATGTTGTTTTTTAATTATTTTTAAAAAAAAAAAGATCTTGAGGCTGTGGGTGGCAATAGGATCCATTTCAAGCCTAAACCTATCAGACTGACAATGATCTTTCCAAAGAGAATCTTCCTCTCACATTCTTGCTGTCCAAACAGCTTAACACAGTCTTAATTATGTAAGTCGCTCTTCTCTTATATCTGCTTTCACTGTGAAGGCAAGATTACAAGCTAAAAACTAGTCTCAGCATGTTCCTCATGGGAATCTGATCAGAGAGGACTCTGTGCATTCCCCCTCTCTTTAATTTATCACACTGGTACTGCAAGATATACATTTTTCTCCACCCAATTCTGCACTAGCTTCAAGGTCCTGGTCCTCATCAGCAGGGCGGCACCCAACTACCTCTCTGTCTCCATGTATGCTCTACTCTACGTTAACAGCGCTGGGACCCTGTCGAGGGCTTTCAGCTTCAGAACACCCTGCAACCAGACAGCTGGCTGAACTCAAGCCTTGCCTTGTTCAGTGCACAATGCGAGGCTTGCTTCCTTGCAATGGCCTTCCCTTTGTGAAGCAGACTGATGAAGGGCTCAGCATATCCCTCATAATTAGCATCCAAAAAGATAACAAATTTCCTCCTGCCCCAGAACACTGCTCAGTGCAAGAGAGAAGGAGTCAGGGAGCTGATTCTGGTGCCCTGATTCTGAGGGCTGGCCCCGATGCTATTTACAACTGCTGCCATGCAGTTCTAACACATGCCATGGACATTCAGTCCTAACTTACACCAGTGGAGGACTGGAGAATCAGAGCAGAGCTCTGCCACACCGTCTAACTGCTCCCTCTCACTTGCCCCACACCGGATGGTTGCTATGGTGCTGGGCACAGCAATGGCACAGATGTACCAGCTAAGAGTCCCCCCCAGACCAGGGGCAATAACCAGGCTTTAAAAGTTGAGCCAAACATATCCAAAGAGTCAGGAATAAAACCCAGAATTATCATAATCAGACTGTAACTATACACCTGCTTAGCACCTAGATATTACAGTGTTGGGCACTGTAGAAATGCATAGCAGGATGCGGGTGAGAGAGAGGTATAGGGATCTGAGGCAAAGAACAATCCCAAAGTATCAGCTCAAGACAAATTGCAAAACTAGACTATATACATTGAGTCTCCTTTGTAGTTATGCACATAATGTCAAAGGGAAGAATCTTTCTATGTCCTTTTACTCCATTACAAAACTATTTTCATGCTAATTATGAAGAGAGCTTGGTATAATTCAATTAGTCTAATACAGAGTAAAAATTGTATGGTAAAAACCTCCCAAGTTTTTCAGCATAGTATTCCAACGGTAATGCCCCATCCAAAGATTTTCAGCAGTGGGGCCCAGTCATCCCTGAAAAGCCAATCTTTCCATCCAGCATGTGTGCTGATATTCTTGGAACACTGACAAACTGTTTGGAAGGTATCTTAAAAATGCTCTCCATGCAAAAACATGGACACGCTTACTCAATTAAGTCAGTCAACAAAACAGACGACACTTTAAAAATAGACTTAATCGGGGCTACTGTATTTCTCCAATATATGTAAGATTTCTCTTGGCATTTCCACAGAGATGCATCAGCAATGAACAATCTGTAAGTGCAAATACTTGACAAACAAAGAAAAGCCGCCACACTAGCATCTAATACTCTGACTTTAGTGTACCAAAATTCCACCACTTGCAAGGATGAGGAACATGTTTTAATCAATACTAATATTTCTGCTGTATCTGAATATTTATTTAAGAAATCAAGAGGTCTTCAATCCAACCTTTTTCAACAGTTCTGTGACTGGTGTAAAATCTTAACATAGCTTCAGTACAGTGTGGGAGTGGGGAAGGGGAAGGAATGGCTTCTTTATTCTGAAGTCATCTCATTTCATGAATTGGCATCTTCTAATGCTCTGTGTTAGAACTGCAGGAACCAACCTACCAATTACAAATCCAGCACATGATGCTGGTACACAGACAGGATTTTCCCCTTTGGAAAATTCCTTGCAGAGATCACATGAGACGAATCTACCAGACTGCCTTAGCCAGAAGTCTATCAATCTTTGCCAAAAAAAAAAAAAATTGGGTAAATCAGCAAGGTTGGTGCCTTCAGGGACTCCAATTATCTCCACATGTTTAATCCAGGATTTATTTTCTATTTCATCTATCTTGATAGTCAATCATTTATTATCTAGGAATAAACCTTTAATAACCTCCGTATGATCTGAAGTCATGGTTACTGCTAGAGAGACTTGGCCACATTCACCCCTGTTGAAATTCCTTTGAAGTCAATGAAGGTTCCAACAGGGATTAATTTGGCCCACTGTCTCCAGTGTTCTCAAATCTGTACTTCTAATGGTTTCTGAGAAGCCCTGTATGCCATCTAATCACAAGACTAATTAAAATGGAATTTAAAGAAGGCCTTGAACCAGGTACTAATGGAAGTGGAGGATATACCATCCCTCACTTCCCTCAATAGAAGCTGGGAAAACAATTCTTTTGGGTGGAATCTTACCTTTAACTATCTAAACATTCAAGCTCAGCAATCTTATATAGCAGGAAATAAACAACTGAAAAACTATAGGAAACAGAAACATTAGAAGTCTATAAGACAAGCCAGAACTTTTCTGCACCCATCTCAACTCCTACATGCACACTCCAAGAAAAATCCAGAAAAGGACTATTATGGCTTTATATGGAGTAGGTAAGCAGTAGAAGCGGATAAATTCTTAAAGAAAGATTCCGTTTCCAAGAAAATATGCTGAACATCAATAAACTAAGAGAAAATAAGAAGGAACAAAGGAATTGCCGAACTCAATCAGACCCACTATTCACATGAGTAAGGGTTTTTAGCATTAATTAACTCTTATTTCTGTATTTGGCCCCCAGACAGAACAGTAATGAGCACCAAAGTAATGCTTAGACAGATAGGTTGTTGGACAAAGGGACTAGTCCTAGTTAGGATCTGGGGTGCATAGTAAACCAGGTTAAGACAGCTTCATAATCCTTTTGCACTAAGTGAGCAATGCAAAGGAGCCATAGAAGGGCTGAAGATCTGGCCCTCCTTGTGACCACATTCATGTCAGAAATTAGACTTACATTAATGCTGTATTTCAACACTGCATGTTTGGTCTAGAACCCTCGTAGCTGGTGCAAATTAGCATTGCTCTTTTGATGTAAACAAAGCGATGCCAAGTCAGGGAGCAATGTCAGTTCCATCCAGTTGAGGCTCTAACTCAAAGTGTTTAAAATACTGAGTTCTGCAATAAAAAAAACTTAGGATATTTCCATTAGTTGTTATTTGCAGTGCTAGATTATCAGCACTAATAGAAATTTACAAGTCAGAGCCTTACATTCATTGCAAAGCCGTGTTTAAATTATTCTCCCATGAATTATTGTACCAAGAATGCAGGCACTTGTGCTAATAAGAACTTTTTTTGTGTTCATTTTTATTTATAGCCTTTTGTTAAACTATTTTGACTTTTTAATAAGTGAAGTCCTAGTAAGTGCATGACAGTACCTGTAAACATTACCATCAGCTGAACAGTTGTAAATATTTTTATAACAGCTGTAAATAATCATAAATACCACAAAATGTAGTTACTGCTGTTCCTATTTATTCAGGACATTTTCATTTAAAGCCACAAAAATAAATGTGTTCAATCAATAATAAAAGTGCAAGCAGACAGAAAAGCAAGAAAAATTCAAGATACAGTTTTAAATCCATCCTTTTCCCTGTCCATACGGAACTACATGTAAAGTAATCTCTTTGCATACTCCAGCAACAGAAAGTGGCGCAGCTTTCCTTCAGTTTAAGATTAGATGAGATCTAATGTAATTATTTGATCCTACTAAAAATCAGAAGCAGGGGAGAATTGACTCAAGACATTTAATTAATCACTTTAAAAATGCTTCCGGTTTTGGCTAACATCACCTGAGCATTTACAACATCACCTATGCTTCTCTTTACTGTTTATAGGGAATACTTAGACATTAGGGTCTAAGACAATCGAAAGCTTTTCAAGTGCAAATATTTGTTTAGTCAGTCTTGGAAAGCAGTGCTATCCACTGGATAGCACACTGCACTGATACTCTGGATCTATTCCCAGTTTATAACTGTGTGATCTTGGGCAAGTCACTTCACCTCTCTGTCCCTCTATTTCCTCTCCCACCCTTTGTAAGCTCTTCTGGGAAAGCACCATCTCTTGCTATGTATTTGTACAATGTACAAAGCCTAGCATGATGGGACTCCATTCTTGGCTGGGGTCTTCAGTGATTCTGTAATAAAAATAATAAATACTAATACAAATGTTTAGAAGGTGAACCTTGGCTCCTCGACAGACTTGTAACTTTTTCAACACCTCTCTGTAGCTTTACCTCTATTATAGTTTTTTAAGAGTTTATTCCTTTCCTGGACAGCCTCATTACTTGGCTGGGAGCAACATTGGCATAGTAAAAACAAGAGTTAAGGCCAAATTATGAGACGTTTACCCATACTAGTAAGCAGTTACTCACTCAAGTGAATCTCATTTACGTCAATGAGACTACAAGGATGAATGGCTGCTTAGCAGTAAGAATAAGGGGCTCACAAGCTGGTCCTTAAAAATTAAAGCTTTTTAAAAAATAAATATTTTCTGTACTTTAATTATGTCTACTGTCAGCTTGATACTCAATGAGACATAACATGGGGAAAAATTTAAGTCACAAACAACAAGATGGGCTAAAACATAGTGTATCTAAGCCACTCTGAAACCAAAAAGAGATGCTACATCTAATGGAAACACAAAATGCAATAGATAACACAGAAAATTAGAGGAAAAAATAAAGCTATCCTCTAATCTGGCTCTCAATCCTTGTATATTTCCCCCAGATTTTATCTAGTTACACAGCTCTTTGAACCTTTTGTACAAATTCTGATACTCTCCATTACTGCTGCCCACCCTTATATTAATTTAGAAAGTAGCCGCTCTTCAAACACTTTGTGATACACAATCGAGTGCACACATAGCTATGTATAAAAAGAGGTACAAGCTCGGTGAGGTGATGTCTTTTATTGGATCAACTTCTGTTGATGGAAGAGACAAGCTTTTGAGCTACACGGAACTTAAAAGGTTGTCGCTTATATCAACAGACGTTGGTCCAATAAAATATATTACTTCACCCACCAGGTCTCTCTAATATCCTGGGACCGACACAGCTACTACAACAGTGCAAACAACATATAAGAAGAGCCAGAATATATGGGCTGAAATGCCCACCCCAATTAACCACCCAGTGCACACAGCTAAGATTTAACGATAATATGCATCCCAACTCTTTCCAATATTAAGGTAGAGAAATATCTCTTAGTCTTCCATGATTCCATAATATTTGAGAAAAAGAACAACTAGAAGAACTTGTACAATATTCAATCTATTGGAAAATATCCACCTGTTATCCCTTTGATTAATCTAATCCAATGTTGCTTTTTCCTATTGTATTCCAATCACACTAGCCCTATTTTGTTATGGGCTTTGTTACAAGAAAATTATTCATAACATCTGCTAACCTCCCATGCCTTCAGCTTAGCTGCATAATTGATATCATGATCAATTATTGGGCAATACAGTCCATGATGATGCTTAGTTAAGTGATTCGATAAATTAGAAATCAGACCTATTATAGCACATTACCCCTATTGCCAGTATGCAAAGGTGATGTACAGATTTTATTTAAGCGCATATCTTAATGAACTCTTTAGAGTATGCAGTATTACGTTTAACAGAAATTTTAGCTCACTAGATGGAAAATGGGATTTATAATTTCTCAAAGCACTCTACTGAGGCTTAATCAATATCGTAATTAAGCTTCACAACATCCTTGAGAAAGGCAAGGAGCTGCTTTGCCCATCATGGAAATGCATCAGCCTCTGGCATGGTCCAAGGCAGCAGTTTGAATATTTCTCTGTATCATAGATTAGGACAAAATGGTATCTTGTTTTTTAATCCCAGGACTGTGGTTTCAAGACCCAGACTAGGCTCTACTGTAATTTTCTTTACAGGGGAAGTCCATAACCCAAGCACCAGGAGTCCAGACTAGAGTATAAATTAAACAGTTACATTCAGATACTGCTAAACAAATTTCCTTAACATGCCAATCTTTCTCCAACTTTCTAGAAACCTTCAGAGGAAAGGTCATTGGACTCCACACAGGGCTCCCTACAAACACAGGGCTCTCTACTCCTCTTCATTCTACATGAGAACTTACTGCTGTCCCCCCCTAACAACCATCATTACAATATCTGTAAGCACTTGCAGATGTAGCAGCAACCAACATTTCAGAATAAATTTCCAGGAATTGATAAACCTAATCCAATCCAAACGAAAAGTGCTTATCCTTCATGGGCTAGGATAGATGACTGAAACACTTAACTGGGACTCAGGAGAACTGGGTTTAAATGCTACCTCTGCCACTTGCCTTCTGTGTGACCTTAGACAAGTGGCTCACCTCCCTGTGCCTCAGTTTCCTCATCTGTTGAATAGGGATAATGAAATTTACTTCCTCTGTAAAGTGCCTTGAAATCTATGGATGAAAAGAACTAGGTATTATTATTACTACTACTAAAGTTGTAGGGATTAATTCACTTTACATTACCTGCATTTTGTTTTCTGCTATCTAAACATACAGTAGTTGGGTGTAACACGCTGCAACATAAACGATGTAATACAATACAAAGGATCAGATATTTGTCCTAATTTGGAAAGTGGCCTCCTAATTTGAAGTTGCTGCAGAAAGTGTCATTAGTGTGAATTCTTAATTACCTATGCTAATGATTCAGAAGTAACAAGAGAATAGAACAGCAAACCTACCATATTTGCAGTATTTTTACATCTCGGGGGGGGAAAGAGGGGCAGGCGGAGTGCACACACACAGTCGAGTCTTTGGTACTTATCCCCCCTTACCATAGCATCTGAGCATCTCACAATTTTTAATGTATTTATTCTCACAACACCCTGTGAGGTGGTGAAATAGTACCCTAATTTACAGATGGGGAACTGAAGCAAAGTTAGTAAAATTTTCAAAAGTGCCTAGATTCAATTAAAAAAAACCTTACTTAACCAGGGTGGATATTATATTCTTACATTACAAAAAAAAATAAATAAAAAAATGTCACCCTAAAACGGTAAACAAGCAGGATCTAGAGCCAAACTAAATGGATTTTGGATGGAAGGAGCCCAAGAAACCATTTACCTGCTCATTATTTTAGCAATAATGCATGGGTTGGTAACCGTAAAAAGTCAATACTGACCAGTAGTGAGATAACAAGTACCAATATTTAAGCTGCTGAAGTTATTTACCATTATAAGTGTAAAAAAATAACACAACATCTCATATACTACTGTTTGGCAATTTCTGGTAAATGTTGATTCTTCAATGGTGACCACTGCACTTCACATATTATTAAGTTTTTGTTCTTTGCTGATTCCTTTAGAAAAATCCTAAATAGGCCCAAATGTAATTACCATTTACATACAATCTGGCTTAGCATAGAGAAATAAAGCAGCACTTAATATCCAAATACCCTACTACTATTGAAACAAAAACAAAATACTTCTCACATTCAGCAGATATAGTGAGCAATTACCAATTAAGCAAATAATAGTCTCATGATATTTGATGAATGGAAAAAGGTATTAATAACTATTCTTTATGAAGTGAGTACTGATATCTGATTAATGTATAGTGCTGTAGGATTATTGCAATACATGGTGTCCTGTCACGTCAGTGATGTAAGACAGTGTGTAGGTTTAGTCTTGCATGTGACAGGAGTTTTCAAGCAGTTTTAGGAAGGCGTAGATTACCTGAGCTATTACCATTCAAAATAACACCAGGAGAGCAGGGAATGGCGGAGGCACCAATAAATCAAGAATTGAGAGGTTAGGAAAATACTTTTCTCAGTGCATAATGGGGAAGGGTAGATATATCAGCTTTAAGTGATCTGTCATCTCCTCAAAAAGGAATGGTGGGTAGAGAAACTTCCAAAGGGCAAGGATCCCCTGAATGTTAAATAAATGGATTTTGCCATATGAAAAGAATGTGTGTCCATGTTGTTATGTGCTGTAATTAGGACAGAGCAATAGCTCCATACATCTGAAGAGTCTACTTTATTATAGATTCTAACATCTACCATCAAATAGACATACTAAACATATAGGTGCACTCTAGCGCCATCTAGTGATCCCCCAAATAACTCGTCACCACATCTGTCAAATTTATCACAAAGACTTGAGAGGCCCTGAGCAGAAATTATTTGCTTTTCAAAGGTGCTGAGCACCTACTGAAGTCAATAATAGCTGCAGGTGCACAGCATCTTTGAAAATCAGGCTAGACATTTACTGGGACAATGGGACTGATTTGTAATTTCTGTGGGGTCTTATAACATACTGAGGTGAAGTTCAGAGACACTATATAATCCAGTACAAGGGAAGGGGTTTACATTTTTTATTAATAATAAAATAATGAACATGTTTCGCATTTGAACAGCACCTTCCTCCCTCAGACATCTGATGCTGTTTTATAAGCATTCATGAATTAAGTATAACATCATCCTGGTGAGGTAAACAAGAAATGTCCCAATTCACAGATGAGAAAAATGGATAATAAACACATAAACTGCTATATATGTTCAAAGCTGTGGGTAAAAAAGACAAGGTTATCTTTCTCTTCTTTGTGGTTGTTGTTGTTTTGGGGTTTTTTTGGTTAAGGAATACTCAAAGGTCACCCCATCATTTAGCCTCTAAGATTGCTCTGGGACTGAAGAGGTTTTCATCTTGCAGTAAGTTATGCCTCATCCTCCACTGCCCTGTACATTGTCTAGTCACTTACACTGATATAAAGTGGGAGTAACACACTATCACTAGTGTAATTAAGTGGGGATTTGGTAGTATTGGCACCTATTTCCAACAGATGTTGTAAATGACTTGCAGTGTGGAGAAACAGATGCTGCATGTTTCACTTTGCTTAACATGATACACATGATTCAGCAATCCTGACTGTTTTCTTACTTATGCCAGTTACAATACCAGTGTGACTTCATTGACTTGGATGGATTTACTTCTTGACTTGCACCAGTGTAAAACAAAAATAAAAATCAGGTCCAAAAATCTTAGAGGAGAATTTCAAAAGAGGAGACTGACAAGCAATACAGATCAATCACTAATCTTCTAGATAGATGATGGGTCAGCATTATCTTTGATCAAAAGTGACCAAACGTCACTCATCACATGACAAGGGAAACACACTTGTGATTTTTGCTGAGTTATTGGATAAACTACTTAAAACATATGATAAAATGGTTACAAACGAGACAATTCAGTACACAATGAAAGGTTTATATACACTTACTGCTGAAACCCAGCACAGCTACAGCACTATCCATTATCATTTGTAACGTGAAAGAACAGTAGCACATCCTGCAACTCCTATTAGAAGTCATTTCCATTTGCTATTTCACAGCTGCCTAACATGCCAGAAACATCCAGAAGAGAGTTGCTGGACATGCCTGGTAGCTCCTGATGCTATTTATTACTAATGTCTTGATTTGAATTAAACAGTCCATTTAATATGGCAACACAAGTCAAGGCCATGTCCAGCAAGGTTAAACTCACTCCATGCTAGATGCTATCTACACATTTGACCAAGCTGAAATCAGGCAAAGCACTGAGATAAGTCACTTGATCTCCAGAAGGAATTAGGAATGTGTTTTATGAGCAATCACTGTGGGCCAGTTAATCAAATATGACAAGCCACAAGAGGCAGCTCTGCATTTTGCCCTCCTGGTTGGAGGATGCATACCATAGCTGGAGTATGGAGATCACAAATGAGGCATGGATTGGGAGGCATATCCTTAGGAGCTCCACAAAGATGAGCTGAACGCTCTCCCCCTTCAGAGACCCACAAGCACACTCAGCAATGGATGCCTTTGAGGGGGACAGCTTGCATGAAGAATGGTTAATCTCTCCATTTTTTATTTTATTTTCAATGTATAAATTTATGAGTATTAATGATTTGGCTAATATGCAACATCACTGCCCTCTGCTGGATGGAATCAACAATACTTGTCAAGTCCCACGCGGCTGTTAATGGAGATTCTTCTTCAGTGCAGGTGGCGTGGGGGGCTGTGCTTTTAGAGCAGGAATTACCCCAATGCAACGGTTAAATTCATCATAGCCATGCTGTGCATCATAGCGATCCTTTTCAAGGGCTGCAGAGCACCATTTAAAGTGTGGGGGAGGCCTAGATTCTCTTCTGCCTGACCTTCCCTCTTCCCCTTCCCCTCTCAGCCCCTTAACCCCCATCAGCCTGGTGGTTCTGGCCCACGAGCCCCTACACCCACCCCCTCCAAATCTGAGTAAGTGGTGTTGTCACCTGGCACGCAGGGTCACGGCACCATTCAGGTTTGGCCCAGCCAAAGTGTAGTCCAACCATGGTCCAGGTGCTTCCCCCACATCTGCCCCAGTTCCATGGCCTATGCCTGAGAAGACCAAGGAATCTGAGACTTCTGATCCCAGAAATGGCAGTACTCATTTTGTCGGAAAACTGACATCCTGTGCAACCCTTGTAAGATGACTGCCAGTGTGCCAATGGTGACTGAACCCATTTCCATTCTGTTCATCAATGAGTAGTAGAAATGTAATGGTTAATTAGAGCTAGGGGCATACTCTTAAAAGAAATACACTCATCCAGTCAGGTAACGGAAACAATACCCATGTGACCAGTTTGCAGCCCAGCTTTAAACAACTAGGCAACCAAGCCTGAATTTCTGTTTCCAGAGAGCCAGTCACAGAGTAAACCACATAAGTGAACATTTTCTGAGGAATATTTTCAAGAGAATATTTATGATTAAATTACAATGTAGGCAGCAATTCAGGAAAACCCTTAAGGACATGCTTAAGTCCCACTGAAGTCAAGCACGTGCTTGAGTCCACCCCATTAAGGCCAGCACTCAAGCACGTGTTTAACTTTAAGCACATGCTTGACTTCCATGGGACTTAAGCATACTGAATTGGGATACTTTCCTCAGTAAGGGTTCTGATTTGTAGACATTTTCATGAGGAGTCAAAGAACACAAAGCTCATCATGAATTACTCATTGTGAATTATTCACCCAGCTCCATGTTTAATATATTACATAGGTAAATTCTTTTGACTGATAAGCCAGTATTAAAACAGAATTTTGGAATTCTCTACTGCTAGCATCACAATGATATATTTGTACTGTGAGAACACCCAAAGGATCAGAGGAGGTTCAGGGCCTCCCTCACTATACTACGCACTATTCAAACAGAAGTTGATATGATGGATGATGCAATCCCTGTCCTAAAGATCTTACAATCTAATTTAAGACAAGAAACAGAAGTGAGCCTGACAGATTACAGAAGGGCAGTGGAGAGAGGATGAGGGAAACACTAATAAGTTCATATAATTACACAGGCTACCTATGGCCCCAAATCAGCAACACACTTAAGTACAAGCTTAAATCCCTTTGAAATCAGTGGGACGTAAGCACATGCTTAACAACTTTGTTGAATTGAGGCCTACATACAAAACTTGTTGACTGCAAGTCATTTAAAAGATTTTTCAAAAATATAAATAAATATTTGAGCTTTCCCGTAATGGTCCTTTAGCCTTTGGCAATTTCCTATGGGCATCACGGTAGAATTGGATTTGGAAGAAAGATTTAAATTTACCAGAAAAATGTTCACAACCAGAAGTTGATTTGAAAAAGCACATATGGATTCAAAACCATTTTCTCTTAATACATTTTGCAAACTATTGAAGACAGGGGCACCTCATTGTGACAGCCTAAGGAATGGAGACTTCATTGCTTCTTACACTACCATAAATCATCAGAGTTTAAATTAAAGACACCTGTTGCATAAATACATTGTTAGATTTCAATGGAAATATTTCCTCATTCTCCAATTGCAATTTGGAAGAATGGTATATTGTTTACCATTTCTTAGCATAATATAGTTAAATATACACCAATCTTTTTTTTTTTTTTTAACCTCACTGAAACAGCACAGGAAACAGAGTTTTGAATTTATTTAGAGGGAAGGAGCTTGATGAAATCTTGGCCCCACTAAAAGTGATGACAAAACCCTCATCACCTTTAACAGATTTCCCCATAATATTCTGTGGCAGGCACGCCATTCAGCAGTTGGAGGAGTGAAAGAATCCCTCCGACTAACACCGCTCAGATAGGGAAAATGTACGAGCCTTAGCAACAGGGAGGATGTGCCAAGAGCAGCCCAGGATAGACAGCCTTGTTTGGGCCCTAAGCAACATCTGGCAGTGCAGGAAGGATTCAGATTTAAACATGGGCATATACTATCTCCCTCCACCTTCCTCTTCCCGGCCCTTAACAGACATATCCTAATATAGTTTCCTCCTCCTCCACTGCCCCACTCATCATCCTAATCTCACACATATTAAGATGACTGGTACTTGACTCCTCTTTGGGCTATTCCCTGAATTGACCAGTAAAGTCTCCTGCAGACTAAATTCAACCAGCTCCATGAGGTCCTGAGGTTCTCCCTATGACATGGTCTTGCATTGAAACTGCACATTGCTAGGATACTGGGATCTAACTGGGACCAAAATGAAACCCCCCTCGGGTGATGGGAATTGCTCCCGACTTCAACAGGGCCAGTATTTCACCTTTTATGTCTGGGAAAATTCCGATCCAGATCCTAACTTTGCAATTGATTCCTTTCTGTATGATGAACCAAACCAAAAGCGCAGGTTCAAATACCCGCAAATGTTAGCAAAGTTTGCATCCTGGTGGAAACCATGGGGCTCAGGCTCATTTTTAATTTGAATGTTTTTAATTGTCTCAAAAAGAAATTACAATGGAATGGCATAGAAAACTATTTTTGTAATGTTTATCGTTAATTAATCATACTTCTAATGCAGAATCTTTTGCTCTAGGACAACAATATTTTTTATCATCTCTGAAGACTCTACACTTCACAGATCTCAAACAGATACAGAATATAAGACTGTAAAATCTGTAAAAGAGAATGATATAATAGGTATACTAAAATTACATTCTCCCCAAAAGATGTTTTCCGTCAGAAAACATAGCTTAGTCTTACAGGGGCTTTATAGTCATAAAACTGCATTTATGGGTCAAAGATCAAAAATAAGTGAGGGCCCACAACATGCAGAGCTTTTTAAAAAAAGAATGTCACATTCTTTCATTTTCAGCATAAAAATGGGCAACTTGTTCAGGGCAAATAATTGTTTGAACTGAGGATTTTATTATTAATCTCTGAAGACTGCTGAATTTAGGGTCACAGTAAGGGTTGATTAGGTACAAGGTGCACAAAGCTCTCCTCTGTCGATGCTATTGAAAGAAGCAAGTAATTTAGATTCAGAATTGGTCTTGGATTGAAGCTCACTCCATTACCGACCATTTTCAATTTCAGCTATACAATAAACATCAAGCACAGCAAGGAAATTAGTACATTTGGTAATGTATTGGGAGAGATGGGTGGGTCTTTGACAAGATGACACTTATCACCAAAGCTTCAGTTAATGAAACCCTTGAGTGGTATCTGCGTTTGACATATTTTGACATTTTTTGAAATCACATCCCGCATTCCCCCCCCTCCACCAGAATGTTCTTCTTTATGAGAAAAAAAAGAATCCATCTATCTTTAAAATGAGTGCTGAAGTACTGCAATATTATTGGAAAAATTAAAGAGATGCTGACTGCATTGAAGGAAAGAGAGACAGACTTTCTTGAAATGCAGAAGCTATAGCAGGATAAATATTATTCAAACTGAGGAGATGTTGAGCCATTATTTTCAGGGGCAATGTTTAGTCTTCAATGGGTATGTTTGTTTTTACTTTACCTGCTCTAAAAATGCTCTAATTCGATGGCTTGCCATTAATGTGATTGCAGCAAATGTTTAGTCTAAATGAATCACTTATTTTTTAACATACATGTTCTAAAAAACATCCTGAGCCATAAAATAAGGGTTTTCATTAAATAGGGGATGGAAATGTTTGGGTTTTATATCATTGCCTGAAACAGTGAAACTAGATTTGATGTGTTACTTTCACAATAGAAGTAGCTTACTTATTTTGGTTTTGTTTGTTTCTTTCTTTTTTTTTTGCTTGCTTTTTATTTAAAGTTGAAATAATGAGAGTGAATGGGAAGACAGCTTAAAGTTCCATACCTTGAGCATGGCGATAGCGTACAAAAGACAGAAACTATGTGCAAAAATGAAAGGAAACTAAGAGAGAGAGAGAGACAGAGGGAGTGAACAATCGCTGGCCTAAAAGTTGTTCTCAGTAGCTCATGACCCAAATACACCACAGCAGCTCTCAGATCACTTTAAATGCAGCTTTGTGGCAATGTGGCACCTATGATGTAAGACGAGAATTAAAAAGGGTTAGATGAGGCAGAAGATTTAAAGTTCACTAATTCTGAGCGGTTTGATATTTACTCTTTAGCTTTCCTGAAAGCCGAGGGAAATTATTATGGATTCATATATTTCAAATCTCACACAGCTCTATTATTGTTCATTTTTTTTCATCCAGAGCTGAGAGAACAATTAAAACAAAAAATACAAAGCAGTCTAAACAGGGGCATTCCTGAACTCTATTGGACCTACAAGGCAACATTTACAGCTTGAGTTCCAAGCCGGGTGGTCTCTCCCAAAGATTTTTTTTTTCCAACACAAGTGGGAGGTCACCTTGAAGATTTCAGGGACAGGAATTGTATTATACAGGATATATACTCCTGAAGGGTCGTATTGTGTCGGGTTGCAATTTTTATTTAAAACTTGCCCTCCCATGACACGGCTCTAAGCATTTCCCTTGCCTCCCTCAGTTGAGGTTTAAGGTGCTAGAGAAAGCACCCTGTGTATGTCTGCCCTTGTGAAAGCCCAGAGTCAGAATAATGGAAGTTGATATCTTCTGAAACAAATAAATCCTGTTTCACAAAAGAGTTAATAGATTATTTCTCTAGCTTTGGGGGATTTTTTTTTTTCTTTTTGGAACTGTTTCCCACAACAGCATGACCAAACCCTGCTATGTCCTACTGAGTCTTTGGTTCCCTCTATCATAAAGTTTTAGTTTACACTTAATGACCTCAAGCTGCAAAATGTATTATTAGAGTTATTTATTATCTGTGTTGTGGAAGCACCTATAGGTCCACATCAAGGAACATGAATCCATTGCGTCCACATATAACAAAGAGACAGGCCCATCCCCAAAGTCCTCATAGCGTAAGTTGGATCAGATCTGTACTTTGAGCAATCAAAGTTTGGGGATGCTTGGATATCACATTTTTCCCATTGTAGTGATATAATCTTTGGAGATCATTAAGATGCTTTAAGATTGTACACTCTTTGAGGCAGGGACTTTGTCTTACTCTGTGTTCAGAAACCCCTTAAGACTTTTTGGATACTTCCAGAATATAAGCAAACGATGATAGGGGACATTTGGGACATTTGGATTTGAACTGAAGTTCACATACTAGCCCTAATCCAAAATTCAGCAGTATTTGGATCTACAGTTTTGGTTCTAGCTAGTTTTAATCTCAATTTTATCCTTCATAATACCGCTTATAATTGCTGTCAAAGGAAACTTTTGACTACTCTACCATACAATGTGATGTGTAGGTATTATCTGACAAATGTTTATCAGAAATGTGGGTACGTTTTCATACTTCTAACTAGTACAAAACATTTATCCTGTTCTGTAATAATGCTACATGTCATTATCTAACCCTAGAAATGAAACCATTGTTTGATTCACTAAGTAATCTTACTGCAGTTTTACTTATCCAACCATTTACATAACGGACAAGTTTCCTGCACAGGATCAGAGTAATTTAAAACTAGATTTCCAATGCTATTAGCTCCAGTTAAGATTTAATAAGTGTTGCAGTGCACATCAAAAAAACAACACCCCTGACATGACATCAGTTTTCCTCTTTATCATGTTTTTGTTCACTAATATAGGACCAAATACTGAAGTCTTTACTCAGTTACTACTCAGCCCCAAGACTGGCAAATCTCATGCTACTATTGTCTGCATAAACCAGGGTTGGTTTGGATAGGGCACATGACCTGCATTTTCCAGGAGACTCAGGTTGGGAAGAGACTTGCCAGTCCCACCACCATAGGAAGGCAAGGAGAGGATGAAAGACTTCTGTGTCTGTTCACCTGTCTCTCCTCCAGCCCATAAGAGGAGTGTTCTGAACTGGCTGAGCCTAGCCCTGCTGTCTTCTTGCCTCAGAGCTGAACGCTGTTAGTTGAAGGGCTGAGAGTTTGTGCTCACCAGCACTGTGGATGTCCCCTCTTAATGGCACAGGAGAGAGGCGGGATATATTTAAGGGGTGTGTGTGTCAGTTTGTTTTCCCAAACCCCACCCCCTTTGGGGTGCCTGCCTCCCACCAGGGCTTTTGACTGGCAGTTTCCCCAGGCTCTCTGTTACCTAGCCATCTCCCCATAAAAAGAGGTTTTTCCCTGAGCCTCCCTCATACCTTACAGCTAATATGGTAAATATGGTAGGCGTCCAGCTTGGCTTAACAAAGAAGTCTTTGGTGAACTTAAACACAAAAAAGAAGCTTACAAGAAATGGAAGCTTGGTCAGATGACTAGGGAGGAGTATAAAAATGCTGCTTGAACATGCAGGAATGAAATCAGAAAGGCCAAAGCACAATTGGAGTTGCATCTAGCAAGGGACGTGAAGGGGAACAAGAAGGGGTTCTACAGGTATGTTACCAACAAGAGGAAGATTAGGGAAAGCATGGGCCCCTTACAGAATGGGGGAGGCAACCTAGTGACAGAGGATGTGGAGAAAGCTGAGGTACTCAATGCCTTTTTTGCCTCTGTCTTCACAGACAAGGTCAGCTCCCAGACTACTGCACTGGGCGGCACAGAATGGGAACGAGGTTAACATCCCACAGTGCTGAAAGAACAGGTCCAAGACTATTTAGAAAGATTGGACATACACAAGTCCATAGGGCCAGATGCAATGCACCCGAGGCTGCAGAGGAGTTGGCTGATGTGATTTCAGAGCCATTGGCCATTATCTTTGAAAGCTCGTGGCAATTGGGGGAGGTCCCTGATGACTGGAAAAAAGCAAATATAGTCCCCATCTTCAAGAAAGGGAGGAAAGAGGATACAAGGAACTACAGAACAGTCAGCCTTACGTCAATCCCTGGAAAAATCATGGAGCAGGTCCTCAAGGAATCCATTTTAAGGCACTTGGAAGAGAGGAAGGTGATCAGGAACAGTCAACATGGATTCACCAAGAGAAAGTCATGCCTGATCAACCTGATTACTTTCTATGAAGAGGTGACTGGCTCTGTGGATGTGAGGAAAGCGGTGGACATGATATACCTTGACTTTAGCAAAGCTTTTGATACGGTCTCTCACAATATTCTTATCAGCAAGTTAAAGACATATGGGTTGGATGAATGGACTATAAAATGGATAGAGAACTGGCTAGAGCATAGGGCTCAACGAGTAGTGATCAATGACTCCATGTCTAGCTGGCAGCTGGTCACAAGCGGAATGCCCCAGGGGTTGGTGCTGGGGCCGGTTTTGTTCAACATCTTCATTAATGATCTAGAGGATGGGCTAGATTGCACCCTCAGCAGGTTTGCAGATGACACTAAGCTGGGGGGAGTGGTAGATACCCTGGAAGGTGGGGATAGGATACAGAAGGACCTAAACAAACTGGAGGATTGGGCCAAAAGAAATCTGATGAGGTTCAACAAGGACAAGTGCAGAGTCCTGCACTTTGGACGGAAGAATCCCATACACAGCTACAGACTGGGGACCGACAAGCTAGGCAGCAGTTCTGCAAAAAAGGACCTGGGGGTTACAGTGGATAAGAAGCTGGATATGAGTCAGCAGTGTGCTCTGGTTGCCAAGAAGGCGAATAGCATATTGGGCTGCATTAGTGGGAGCATTGCCAGCAGATCGCGGGAAGTGATTATTCCCCTCTATTCAGCATTGGTGAGGCCACATTTGGAGTATTGTGTCCAGTTTTGGGGCCCCCACTACAAAAAGGATGTGGACAAGTTGGAGAGAGTCCAGTGGAGGGCAACAAAAATGATTAGGGGCTGGAGCACAAGACTTATGAGGAGAGGCTGAGGGAATTAGGCTTGTTTAGTCTGCAAAAGAGAAGAATGAGGGGAGATTTGATAGCAGCCTTTAACTACCTGAAAGGGGGTTCCAGGGAGGATGGAGCTAGGCTGTTTTCAGTGGTGGCAGATGACAGAACAAGGAACAACGGTCTCAAATTGCAGTGGGGGAGGTCTAGGTTCGACATTAAGAAGAAGTTTTTCACTAGGAGGGTGGTGAAGCACTGGAATGGGTTACCTAGAGAGGTGGTGGAATCTCCATTTTTAGAGGTTTTTAAGCTGCAGCTTGACAAAACCCTCGCTGGGATTATTTAGCTGAGGTTGGTCCTGCTTTGAGCAGGGGGTTGGACTAGATGACCTCCTGAGGTCCCTTCCAACTATATGATTCTATGATTCTATTAGTGCCCACTGCTGGAGGCTCTCTTGGCCTAACCCCATATTTGGCAGCTGCTGCAGTGCCCAGTGGGGGGGTTTCCTTCAGTTCCCTCTCTCAACACCTGCTACTTTCCCAATCTAACTGTCCCTGCATCCCCTTTCCTCTCAGCCTTCGCCTCATCCCTTCAAGACCCAGCTATAATAAGCAGGGGCGGAGGCATGGGGGGGGGGAAGAGAACAAATAATTACACAGAAAACCCAGCTCAGAGAATCCTAAAGGGGTTCGACAAATTCTTGAATCAGTCCTCAGTATAAATAGAGTAAGGACTTTAGAATTTGGATCATGTCACATGCATGCTCACAACTTTTCCATACCAGCCGGTATGAAAATAACTTCCTGTCCCTTCTCCACTTCTGCAGTAGTTTCTCCTATCACACTTTCCAATGCAGTATTTAATTCTACGCAGGAAACACTGTCTTGACAGTTCAAAAATGTTTTCTTTCACTTGCAGAAAATGTCAACTTCTTATCAAAAAACTGAAAACTGGAAAATTTTGGGGTTTGACCAAAAGAATCAAAAGAATTAAAGGAAAGTTGACACCTTCTGCAACATGTAAATAACCCCAATTTTCAGTTGAAAATTTTGACAGAAAAATTTCACCCAGCCTCACTGTCACAAATCAGTAATCATCTGCAGCAGCCATCTTCACTTCTACTGCCATTCTTTTTATTTGGCCTGTTTATAAACATGCAGTCATAGAGGCTATGGGTGTATCTATTTCAGTTTAAAAAGGTTGCTTAAGGCCCATGCCAAATATATATTCTTTGTTCCTTTCGCTCTGCCAGACCCAGATTAGCTAATTCATGACCCGTGAAACAGGGCAGAAAAAGTCAATCCTGAACTCATCTCTCAGTCTCATGGGGAAAAGGGGAGAACGTGAGAGAGCCAAAGGTCCAGAATGCAGCAAAAGGGCTAACAGTAATAAGACTCTGAAAGCAAAAGAGGTACACCATCTCATTTTTCTTTTATACACACAGGCATTCAGTAGTTTCTACTGTAGGCACATCCAGTACTTCCACAATATGGGGACTCTGATCCAAATTACTCTAGTTTAGGATTAAGCTATGGATGATTGGTGCCAATCCCAACGCTTCATAAACCTCTGCAATTTATCCTTTTTCAACTCCCACATGCACACTCCTGTAGGCTGAAGAACGCTATAGCTCTAAGCTGCGATTCTCTCCAAATGATCAGTTCACAGGGATCAGATGCAAGGGGTATCAAACTGTACAAGAGTCATGGAAAGCACTGAACTATTGAAAGCAAAAAGGATCAAATTTTTTTTAAAGGGTAGACTATATACATTTTCTAAAGAGTGAGAGTATCCATGGCAACTGAACACCAAAAAAACGAAGAACACATCAGCACCCGCAAAGGACCTCAAAAGGATGTAAAAGAACAACACTATGGACTAAAATGCTATTCGCTATCAAACATTCAAATTAAACCAAAAGCATGAGAATGAGACACAACATTTAGGAGGGTTTGTTTCTTTCTTCCATTTTGGGTGTGTCTTTAACAAAATGAGTCTTCATCTAAATCTGAAATACTGGAGACCCCACTCCAGTGCAGAATAATTAACAGCTGATGCTGTTCTAAGATAAACTGTTCCCAGTTTAACTGCTTAGTATTAGTGGCCAGTGAATCTCACAACACCCAGAGATTCAGTATAAAAGCTTATCTGAGAAATAAAAGTTCAAGGTTTCCTTGGCCACCCACTTCCTGAATGTTTTCCTAACTCCAACTGGTGCCGATCTTCTCACAAGACTAACCTCTCCATGCCTCCCCAAACAAATGCCTCGTTCTTCTCAACCTCCCTAATAAAAGACTTCTGACACCCTCAAGCCCTTTCTATCAGGGATTCTGCTTCAACAGTTAGCTCTGTGTTTGTACAATGCCTAGCACAACAGGGCCCTGGCCCATGACTTGGGCTGTTATGCACTAATGCAATACTGCTCAAGTAAAATTATTGATTAATTGATTATGAAGTTTCCGGTTTTAGTAGCTATAGCAGGCTCTCTGCTGGTCCTTGCACTTCTGAATTAAAAGTGTTCATATGCACTTGCCCAAGATCACACAGGAAGTTCATGGAAGAGTAGGGAATTGAACCTGTATCTCCCACATCGCAAGCCAGTGATCCAATCACTGGGCCAACTTCTGATATAATTGTAAACAATAGAAGTGAGTGAGCAAGTCTGAGGAAAGCTGACAAATCTGCCAAAAGGAGTGACATACCTCAAAATAAGGGGCAGTTGAGAGATGTGGCTGGGAAGCAAGAATGGTCTTATTGCTCAGAGTTTGGTACTTTATTCAACTCTGCTAAAATCTTTGTAGTTGGCTAATGACTAACCTTAAAGGTGACTTTTTCACTGTTGAAGTTGTTTCCCCAAACTGCAAAGGTCTAATCTCAATGAGGATCATGCCCACACAAACTTTCAGATGTCAATCTTAAGCCTTTTTGTTGTCGCCCTGATCAAAAAAGCTCACAAAATTTTATTTGATTTATTTTTAATAATCCAAAAGTATTTTTGTCCACTGTCCCCAACTCCAAAATGGCTGAAAGGATTCTATTTAAACTTTCAGTAAACCATAAACTTCATGATCTTTCAGCAGAAATCAAGCAAGCAAACTTTCAGCCCAAATGGTTAATGTTTTGAAAGTTATAAACACATGAAAACCAGGAATTACAATGGAAACCGTTACACAATCTTAACAACAAATCATCATAGCCAGTGCCCAATTACAGCTAAAAGTGAGGACAATTAGACAGCAGAATAACCTTCTTTGAAAGGTTGTGTTAAATCAACATTATCAGTACTCAAGAAAAGACTAGAAATTCATACGGATTCTGTGGAAATTGTGCAGCAATTCAGTAGAATGGACTAGATTAGATAATCCAAGAACCTCTGAGGCACGCATTGATTTAGGAACCAATTCTCATCTATCTCTGAACTAGCAACGTATTTCCTTAATATCATAACTGAATTATATAGAATATATGTGAAGTTTTTATCAGGTTTTCTCTCTCTTTTTTAAAAAGTTTGTTTCATTGTGTGTGGGGATTTTTTGGGAGGAGGCATGGGGGAGGGGTTAAGATACACTAATTTATTTGCCTAAATGGAAATTTACATTTATCCAATTTGGATAAACTTCAGTTGCTACTTTTATGTGAAATTTGCAACTGCTGTGTCTCTAACAGTAGCCAATAAAAGATTAAAAATGACATCCTAATTGTAAATACATACTCATTGTTCACATGTTGGTATGGATTAATTAGTTTAATTAGTCTGGTGGATATAACCAAAGCACAAAATGTCCCCTACAGTTTAGAAGAAACAGGCCTATAATTCATGCACCTTAATCATGTAACCAGTGAACTAGGAGATTTATTTTTGTATCCGATAGTTTAAATAAATCTAGATTTATTTTTATCATTTGACTGAGAAACCTGGAATGTTAGCACATTTTTAGATCTTAGTTTGCTAATCAAATCTACAGTATATCAAATTATGAAAACTAAATACAATTTTGAGTTATTTCTGTAGGGCATCATTGGTTGTTAAACATACGTAGGATTATTTTGACATATACATTTATCTTTTGTTTATGTAGTGGATCATATACTCTTATGCTTATTATGTAATTTCAGAATGTACTATAATATTTGTCATTTGTGTGCCAGTGAGTTTTATAAGACAGCTAAATGCATTTTAGAGCTTTTTATTTTATTATTTTAAAATACAAGGGCTCAATCCTAAAACCACTTATTATTCCTTAAATTTCTAAATGTAATGTGATTAAAGTTATGCACACAGATGTTTTTGCAGGATCACATTCTAAAGCTGAAAATGTGAAATATACATCCATTACTTTAAAACTTAGTATTTATTCTTTTAAAACCACTTTTAAGAGACACTACACAAAATAATAACTTCACATGCCATGAAAATACACACACCCCTTGTACTTTCAAGATTCTGATAATATAAAAAAACAAGGTTAAAACCTCAAAATGAAAATACTTAATAAAAAAATCTTATAGGAAAATTATGAATATTATGCATTCATAATTCCCCTATAAAACTCATTACTAAACATGTGTGTATCTATATTATATATAATGTGGAAACAAACAAAACATGATATTTTGAGCAGGTGGACCTTTAAAAAAGATTCTAATTATTCTTATACTGTTAAAATTATTTTAATTTTGCATCTCAGCAGATACACATTTGTATGCTGGAAACAGGTGTTCATCAAAAGGAGATGATAAAGAGATACTGCAGTCAAGGCTTGGAACCTAGCCTGCATGGTGTGATGACAGATAAATTAGAAAAATCCTGCTAAAACATCTCTCTACTTCAGAAGGAGATTACACCTTTTTAAAAAGGCAAAACATGCAGTTCAATTACTTATTGTCTTGGCATGTGGTTGTGATGAAAGAAGAAGTCTTAAACATCAATAGAGCTAAACTAACTTCCCAGATGGGCTTCAGAAGAGGGAAACCTACAGCAATCCACCTGCACATAAAGCGACTTTTTTTTTATTTCAAGCCAAAGAAATGTTTCCTCACCCTCCCATTCAAACCGTCTTTTTATCTTAAATGGCTATTTGATATGCAATTTATGGGGGAGGAGGTTTAAACAAAAAGTGAAAAACTTTATAGAACTAAAATGTCATTGTCTCTAAGATTATATCTATGCACCTATCTATCTCTAATGCTCATCACTATGGTATCTGAGCACCAGCATAATACTCTGTGTATATGTGTGTTTGTGCGTTCCGTTTTATGTGAAGTCTGCAACTACTGTGTCACTGAAAGTAGTCAGTAAAGGACTAAATACACACACACACACACACACACACACATACACACACAGATATTATATATATTAGAGAAAGTCATTTACTGATTGACATGGCCATGTACCTCAGCTTTATAAGGACAGGACAGAAAAAGTAAAATGAAAGTAATTTTACCATGTATCTAATACCATTTAACCAGAATGATTTCTAATTGCTTATAACAAATTGCTACTAGAATCCTGAAGCATTTTAAACTGTTGTACAAAGAAATCAAAAGTTTCAATCTCTAGCCCAGTATTCATATCTGAGTTATGAAGTTACAGGTTATAATTACAAAATAATCTTCAGTGAGGGGTGACATATATGGGGCAGAAGTGAGGTTGGAATCTTTCTCCCTCTGTATTTCCTACATTCTGAAGGCCTTATTTTTAGCTGTTATTATTTGAATATGGCACATTCAGGAAGCTGTTCAGTTTTATTTCTGCTTCCCTCTGTAGATCACAAAGGGGGTGGATGGGAAATGGCAGGGAAATTATCTCACGGAAAAAGAGAAAGAACAGAATGCTTCTGTTTAAACAAATGTCTCTTTGTGTTCTAAATTTCAATGCAAAAGTAATTGTGCACTGGAATTCAATATATACATTAGTATAATGCAATATTTATGTCAAAAGATGACCTCACATGTATTACAATTACAGGTATCCAATAATAAGTGAATAAAGTGAACAAAGAAACCTACCAAGAGAAAATTCTGGTAACCTAAGCCAGTTTCTTTGTCCACTTATTATGGGATATCTGTAGTATCACATCTTATGTATCAACAGAATTGATTTCTAAGAGAGAATACTTTACATCTGTGCAACCCCTGAAGTCAATGGGTGGCACAGATTGTACCTGAGTACCTGTTTTATAAGTAGAGCCTTTTCTACTGAGATGGAAAGAATCCAGCTTGAATCTCAGATCCCAAGCTCTTGTAGACTGAGACATGGAAACTGAATGAGACAGTGAACACAGAAACCCATAATGCCTTTTTAAAAGACACACACACACAGTACGAACAAAAAACCTGCTGTGGTTATATGTACCGGAAATGTTTCACCCCTTCTTGGTCTGAGCTGATCTCCACAGACTGTAGCTCCATGTTAAAGACAAGGATTGTAGTAATCAATTAGAGGCAACCCTGAATTCCAGACAAGATGCCAATGCAGCCCTCAACTGGGCAAAATTTGGATGCCCTTGACTTAAGCTTTCTAAGCCTTTGCAGTTCCAGTTCAGGAGATTATTATAATTCCTGAAGCTCATACTTCCCAGAATAATTTTTTTTGTTTGACGCTCATGATGTTATTAATAGAACTGTACAAAACTCAACTGTTTCGGTTCACACTATTTCAAAGAATGATGTCTGAAATAGGGACTCCTATGCTTCACACTAAACAGCATCAGAATGAAGCCCAGCAACACATAAGAAGCTTCATAAGAAAATCTGTGAAATTCGCCACTGACATCTAGCCCCCTGGGATCTACTCTACCCTACATGAGGACCCAGCTCCTTCTATGCCTTATGCCAACTTCTTGATTGGGATGGCAAACTTCGAATCCTATTTCTCCCTACTGCCTTAAGGAGTATCTCAGTGGTTGCACCCCCTTTTTGGTGTTAAGGAGAAAAATGGCAAGCCTTCCCTCCCCAAATCTATGGGCAGTTCTTCTGAGAGTGAGGAACTCTGCCTGGCCTCCTCCAAGCCCAAATTCAGAGTAGTCTTCCCAAGTCTGAAGTATCTCTCTTATCTGGGCCTCCTCCTCCTTTCCTCTCACCCACTCAAAACATCTGTCTGAACCTGTCACCCTCTTTTACCTCCTTCTCCGACAAACAGACAACTCCCCACTCTCCAATGATATTCTTACATATAGAGACACATATTCTTCCCTGAAGCCCCCTCCGATTTCTCACCCTCCACAGAGACACCACCATATCCTTTCTCACCATCTCTTTCCTCTCCTATTAGTGTTACATGTTAAGCGTCAGCAATGTGTGCAGAGCTGTATGAAGAACAATAAAAAGAGGCGCTCACATAACTCATTAGCAAGGCATGTGTTGTGTTCTCCTCTAGTGGCTGGTGCACTAGAATACAACAGCCTAGCACTCCTAACAACTAATGGAGTTCTTCCTTTAACTCAAGAGATGAAGATGTATTCTGTAAGCCCTCTGTCCAAACTCTGCCACTATCCTGGGTGGTGGAAAGAAAAGGCAGGCATTACAGTCTTAATGAAAGGCCCTGGTCTTGCAATTTACAATGTGCATGTGGACCACCATTCCTGAGCAGAACCTTTCATCTCTATAGACTTCAGTGGAGCTCTGCATGGGTTTAACAGTCCACTACATGTTGTAAGTTACATGATCAGGTCCTAAAATATGTGTTGTGTGGCTAAGTAGAGGACCTCAGGCTCTAAGGTTGGCAACCTGAACTTTCTCTGTTGAGTGTTCCCTTCTCGGTGCCCTCATTTTAACCATATAGTCTGTACCCATGTCCCTGTTTGTTCATTTTTTTTGTCCCCCATTCTCAGCTGATGTCTGGGTTCTGTGGCCACTCCCTCCCCTGAAGCAGTGGGTTTTCCACAGCTTTTATGACTCTGCCTTCCAATCCCAGTCATCACGTAGTCTGCCACTTTCACAAACATTAAATTCACATACAAATCTGAGAAAAAAATATTGTTTTTAAAAGTTTCTATAATTATTTTTTAAAAAGCAGAGGGCAGTATCCACCTCTATATTAACTGTTTTGTAACCTTTGGGGGCTTAGCTATTAAAACATAATGATACAATGCAATGCTGCAAAATTAGGTGGCTAGCAGGTAAATCAAAAAGAAGATAAAAACCAGGCAATGTTTTGTTCCCTAAAACTTGTATACATGTCAGAGTCATGGAACACTGTTAGAATATGAACTCATATTTAATAAACTAAATGGATCTGCTAATCAGTAAATTCATGTTAATAGAAAACTACAAACAGTCACCAGGGAACTAATTTGCAAAGCCTGTATTACAGTCAAATATTATGATAAGATACTGGAAAGCATGAGCTTGGCCTAATACTGTTCAGCAAACAGCTTCTGATTTGCAAAATAAGCAAGCATAATATCAATCAATTTGAAGTTTAAAATATATCTATCTAAGTCTGTCATTGGGGTGAAAGAGAGTTATCCATTTAAAACTAATAGACAAACAAGCCATTGACTCTTCTATTTTGTTGGAGAGACGCAGTGGCCAGGAGTGCTGTTCCTATGCATTATTCTTGCTCAGTGCATGTATAACTAAAATTAAACATCAGCCCTAGTTCCTTCAACACACACCCCTAGATAAATACTTTTTGCCTGGCTGACTTTTCAATTCATCACTCCCAGAAAAATTGTTGTTTTTTTCATAGTAAAAATTCTAACGTTGTGTTTTCGTAGCAGTCTAACTGATGACATGCATAAACTTAAATAATCATTTAATTTATGATACAAACTTGCTTTGTTTAGGGCTGCAATAAAGCCTGCACATTTGATGTAATTTTATCTTGCGTTAGATTTCTGTGCCTCTGAAATAGTCAATTGGAACTTACCACAAATGTCTTTTCATAACAAAGCAATCATCTACTAGCAGCCACATGGTACTTTTTACATATTTTGACCAGATGCTACAGGTGGTATTTTCAAAAGTGTCCAGCATTGGCTTAATGCCCACTAACTTCAATTGGAGCAGAATTAGGCCAACCCTGAGTGCTTTTGAAAATTCCAGCCTACAAGCACATGCACTACTTTCACCAGATGCTACCTTTGGTCACCAGGTCTCTCAGTCTTCCATTCTGCCTTGATCTGTCTTCTCACTTCATTTTGCACTCCCCAAACCCACGTTTTCAGGGCGGATTGCTTGTTACTTGCTACTTCGCATCAGTCTTCAGATTAAAGACTTCATTCTGTCAGTATCTTGACTGGATCAGTGATGCACTTCTAGGCCTTCCATAACTCTAAAGTTTCCATGTTTCCTCAGGAATCTCACAATCTCAGAAGTCCACTACTGAGATCCTGAGTGGCTGCCTGAATCTCCTGCTTTTCTGGAGTCCAGGAGGTTGGTACAGAGGTTGTGCACTCTGGCAGGATCCACTTCCCTCATTCCTTCACCCACTACAGAGCCACGCATAAAGATATTGCTGCTGTTGCTGCTGCTGCTCTGCAAAATACAAAGGGTGGCTGAGCAGGCAGCAGCTAGGAAGGGGAGCAACAGGCTGAAGCCTGGAGCGAGAGGGAAGTAATCCCATGACCTGAGACCTCACTCCTAATCCTCCTCTCACCCACAACTCCTATTGATACTAGAAAGGAGTGTGGTCCAATCTGAGGTTAGGATCAGATTTAGAATCTGGATTCTATTCTAAACTCTGCCAATGACTTCTTGTGAACCCCTGGGAAAGTCTTAACCACTCTGTACCTCAATTTATCAGTCTGTAAAATGGCTACATGACAAGAGTGTAGTGAGGTTTAATTAAGTTTATAAATATGTGCTCTGAGGTGCTCAGATAAAAGGATATATCTCAAAATATTAAATGGGAGAATATACCCAGGATCTGAGCTGATCAGAAAAAAAACATAGAAAATTTGGATGAAAACAAAACATTTTTTGAAATTTCTGCTAAAATAAAATAAAAATAAAAACCCCCCTGAAAACCTTGATTTGAAAATGCCACTATGGCTCCTCATGGGAAATGTATTTTGGGTTTCTCATGTCACTATTCTCTTCTATTTGACCAACTGCCCTAGCTACAAATCCCTTGTGCCATGTTGTATCCTCTTGCAGAGTTGACATGGTGCACTATGGGAGTCCCTGGTCCTGGTGCAGCATGGGAAATGTAATCTAGCTGGGAAACTTGGTCCGTGGGGGCATGAGGCTGCTGAATTACAACTCCCATGAGGCACTTCTGTATCGAAATTTTCAGCCAGTGTTTTTTGGCTTTTGGGGTGTTTATTTTTTAATGAATAGCCAAAGTTTTCTGCAGAAAGAAGAGACTTTTTGCAAAAAAAAATTTAATCAAAAATCCAATTTTCAATCAAAAAGCAGTTTTCACAGAAGTGTCACTGAGCCCTACCCAGGAGTGAAAGAGAGGAAAACCTTCAGAGTTAACTGAAATATAGGGCCATTAATTTTTCATAGTTCAAGCTGTCATTCTAAATAAATTGTAAAAAATAAATTAGTGTGGGCCTGATTTGCAAAATTTGGATCCAGTTCTGTGTTGCTATTCTGAACATTCCCAAAGGTGAAGATTATTAAGAGTTAAAAACTGCATTCCTAGTGACCCAACAATACAGAAAATGCTGGCACCTCAACGTTGTTCAGGACAAGAAGCAAATAGCCCGTACAGTTGATGATTATCCAGTCAGGGGTTCTTCAAGAATGTTAATGCCAGTGGCTCTCTCCACTCCTTAGGACAGTGTATCATAAGCTGAGAGATGCTCAGACTCCTTTAAATTCAGAGTTAAAAAACACCTATTCCAAAAGCTAGCTCTACTGGTTAGAACCACTTAGTGCATAGGTTAAAGCATAAAATGTTCCAAACAGCTATGATGGGCAAACCTATCATTAATTACAAAACAGCAATAGGAAACTTAAACAGATTAAAAAAAAAAAAGATGCAAACAAAGCAAAAACTTCCGGTGATACCTGATTTTTCCAGTGTGACTAGTCTTTCAGATGTGAAGCTATGAACATTGTCCAACTAAAGATAGATCACTTCATATTTTTATATAATATCTGATTCATTCTTACAAATGTTTTGTGCTAATAAAGGAAGATAGGGTACTTAACTGTTTTCCAGTGCTCAAAACCTAGCATTATTGCATGTCAGAAAGAGTGAAAACTGATTTTATGTATATACTATTAGATGTTATATAAACTGTAATATACCCAAATTATACAACTGGGTATGCTGAAAGATAAGTAAGTGCTAAACATTACCACAGCTGAAGTACTATCATCAAAACACTTCATAAACAATGGCAAAACTCTGGCAAAACCCTGCCCCGATTGGCTTCAGTGATACTAGAATTGAACCTACTAAGGCCCTAATCATGCAGGGTACTAGGCCACTGTTAGACAGCCTCTCAGCACCTTGTAGAATTAGGCCTTAATTGATTTGCCCATGACCATAGAAGGAGTCAGTGTCAGAGCTGGGATTAAATGTCATAAATTCCCAACTTCTAGGCCTGTTCTCAGATCAACAGAACTTATCTTAAGGGGGAAGAGTGCAAAATAAGTGAATTCCTTTTTATTTTTAGGAAAATAACCAATTGCCTAAAAATTGATTCTCCTGACAGTTGTTTTTAAAACTCCCTTAAATTAACACTTTTTATTGCTCTTTCCACCATCCTGCAAATTGTAGGCCTAATTATGTTTTGCTATTGATGTCAATGGAAACAGGATGGGGGTCCAACCCGTCTGAGCTAAAGAGGGGCTTAAGTCAATGGGAGATCCAGGTACTCAGAATCTCTTCGAATTAGACCCCAATAGTCCCCACAGCCTGGATGATTTTATTCACTTGATTCCAAGTATCAAATACCACAATTCAATGCATGATGCGACATATTCTCCTATAGCCCAAGCACCAGACAGCAAACTACTTCTGATTTATATCATAATCAGTATACCATGACTGCAAATTACTCATATAAATATTTGTCATGTAGTAGATAAGTCAACCAGTTCATATCCCACTCACTTAGCACAGCTCTCTTCCCTGTCCCTGAACAGACCTTCACTGGGCTGAGTGAAGAACCTTCTCCTTTGAAGCTCTTGCGGCCTCAACCAGCCTCTCTGTAACATCCAGTCACATTGAGTCTTCATACTTTTCAAATCTTAGCTAACAACATATTTTTCTACTTGATCTATATCTCTCAATCCTCTTTCTGCTGTTATGTATCTCCAATTATTTTAGCCAACCCTGCAAAGTGCTGTAGGACAGAGATTGTCAGGAAAACGCTGCATAAAATAAAGTGCACTGTCCCACACTAAGCCAAAAAACGTGCTGTCTACAATATAAATTAAGTAGATGTTTCTTAGAACTCTTTTCACATGCTGTTCCTTAGTAAGTCTGCCACTTCATCACGCTACAGATTTTAATAACACTTAAACAGTAATTATGATAAAACAACAACGGAAGTAACAATATCCAGGTATAAAATTGGCCTTAAAAATCTCTGCATTTGAAAACATTTTAAAACTTCTCACAGAGAGAAAGCAGCTTCTTAGATGCCATATAGTTTTGCTTCAGTGTGCTTTATTCTGCTGCTTGTTTAACTATGGCACGATTTAACAGGACTTTAATTACACTCAGTTTTAACCCTATCATGGCAAGGGTCAATTACTTTTACCTCAGAGCTTGCAGATCTATGCTTGCTAAATAAATAAAATGGAAAAAAAATAATCACCGTGTTTGTTTGGAAAGGGAAATAACTTTACAGTCTTCTAGGGACAATAAAATTACCTCTAATCCTTTTGGGAATTGAAATGGCAATAAAATGAAAGTGAGTGGAGATTAACAGATTATAAATCCATTTAGTACCAGACAATGTTTACACAATGATTTGCTATTGCCTGTTACTATTCTGTCAGTGTTTAATTGCACTATTTTGCCAAGATTCCATTTGAAGAGGTTAACTCTGTTTCTCACAAATATAATTCAATTGATTAAAACCTGACAACATGATTTAATCAAGGGCAGACCATGTACTGAGATGTTATGGATGACAGACAAATGGTGTGGCGTTTTAGGGGGTTTCCCATGGACAATTTGGTAGAAAGTAAACAGATTCTGGAATATGTAAGAGAATGTTTCAAGTGCAAATTGTCCTGTGTGTTCATATTACTGAATATGAAACGAAGGTGGTGGTGGTGGAGGGGGGGAATCTTGTGCACTTTTAAAAAGCTATTTGCTGGAGTCCAGAGCAGCTTTTTCCTCACCGCTCAGTTATAATACAAACTGCACTCGCATGGAGGCCAACAGCCAGCAAAAACATATTTCCATTTTAACGCCTTTAGATGATCAAAGCATAAGCTTAATATAATCAGCTCAAATCCATTTACCAGTGAGCCTACCACTGTGCCCAGGGACTGTTTTCCTTTCCAGCCCTATCTATTCTGGAACAGGTGCTATAATAGTAAATTAATTAGTCTGTGGAGATGCACCTTGTTCTCCATCTCCACAGGCCTCTTGTGGGTCAGGGCCTTGAGGAAAATGCCATCTGGGCAGCGTTTCCCCCAGAGAAACAATCAAAGCCTACAGATTGCAGACTACAGAGGAGGGTTCATATGACAATTAACCTTATTAGTCTTTTTTTTTTTTTTAAACAGTTTATAGTATGTCAACACGTTAGCTCTATAAATAATCTGCTTCACAAAATCATTAGTGCAACTAATTCAAAGACATGGTTCCTCTCTAAAAATCCTCTGAACAAAATATAGATGCTTATTCAGATACAATAATTCTCATGCGTAATCAGTATTGAACTATTGTTTACATACATGAATACGACACACAGCTGTTATAGGATACCTAAAAACTTAATGTATTTTTACAATCTATGTGGACAATTTTTCTCTTCTTTAAAAGATTTTATACACTGTTGAGTGCGGGGCTTAATACTTACAAGGTACCTCTGCAGTACCATATCAGATTTTAGAAGGATTTCTAGCTCTTAAATATTTGATTATGACTATGCTCTCCAACATGGTTTTGTAAAAGAACCTAATGTCAGTGGGGTCTGAACTGAAATAAACAGATTTCACAACAGATACCAACTTCCTACTCATAAATATGACAGGCATTAAAAGAGTCACTGTTGATTCACTTCAGGCCCAAATTTTAGATTTTGTGGGAAACCGGAATTCACAAAACGTAAGGTAAACAGAAAATTTCCATTTTTTAATAATTTACAATGAAAATTGACATTTTTGTTTCAAGATCAGGATTGCCTGGTAATGTGTTCACCACAAAATATTGAAGTGTATGCTACTGCTTGATATTTATAAATGGGCACTGATGTGAAATTGACTGTAATCAACAACATTTGGTATCTATTTTCATTGTCTAAGTTGAATGAAGTACAGAAAATAAATACACAGCATAAAGAACTACAAACTAGGTTTTACAGTTTCTTTCAGTTTTAAAAATAAAGATAAGTAGCAAAAATGATTTTTCTAATGTGTGATTTTAGAAGATAATGCGCCCTTCACATGTTTGCACTAGACAATTATACTTTAATTTGCATAACAGATATATCTGGATGAGCGGTTCCTAAAATTTTTGATGATTTTTGTCTTTCTTTCTGCTTGTAAGTTACCTGTGAATACCTGGCAATTTTCTTAAGTTTGCTTATTATTCATCAAATCATTTCTATGAATCATTTCTATGAATCACATTTATTCATACATCTGACAAAGTGGGTTGCAGCTCACGAACGCTTATGCCCGCAGACATTTGTTAGTCTTTAAGGTGCTACAGGACTCTCACTGTTTTTGCTGTACACAGACTAACACGGCTACCCCGCTGGAATTTATTCCTAGACTTTTCACATGTCAATTGTGGTGTTTAATATTTGAGCTACTTTCATTGGACGCCTAGGTCACCTGGTAAGTTTCTGTTCCCTGATTGGACGAGTTAGATTTTCAGTGTGAATACTCAGAGTTATAAAAAGTTAGTTTCCATGAAAATTCTGCAATAAGTGCTTCAAATTCATTATTTTAGCAAAAATCTCTGCCAGTCAACCTGTTTACTAGAATCATAATGGAAAGCAACACAAAGGAATGGGAACACAGTCAAAGCAAATTTAAAGTCAAATGAATATTCACAGTAAACATATTGCAATATTCATCAATTCCTAATAGCAACTAGTATAAAAATATTATATAACATATTTTAATGTCAACCCTCAAATTCCCTCACAATTCTAGCTGTGAGGGAGAAAGCAACATATTGAATGCCCCCTCCTATATAATGATACTGCTGTATCTTCTTCCCTGCCTGATCCCGGTTTAACAATTGATTTATTACTCTAAGTACCATCTTAATCTATCTACTACTTGTGTAAATGTGGTCATCTAAAGTGTGTATTATTTCATATATATTCTGAGCTTATTCAATTCTGCATTTTTTGTAATAAACCCTTGAAAATAGAAAATTATGTTTTTATCATTTGTTTTATAAATATTTCTGAGTTTTTAATATTTCTTTCCTCCTTCTTATCCTGCAATGTAAAAATAAAACAACACCCACTGCTTTGTATTAAAAAAGAGAGAGAGAGAGACAATCCAGATTCCAAACTTTGGAAAATATTTTTCCGTTGCCAACGTCTAAATGACTCTGAAGTCATTATTTGGTTAATAATATGTTTGGACGCTCATGGATAGCGTGGGTTTCTTTGTTTTATTGAACTCTCTTTCCACTGACTCACACTGGGTATAAAGTATTTGCAAACTGTAACTGTTTGACATTAAAGTCCATGAGCTATCTCTATGTAGCAGCCTATTTGATTACACATCTTAAGGTAGTCCCAACTGGTTAGATGTGAGCTGGGTAAAAGATTCTCTTCCTAAGTAAGAACAGCTTCAGTCAGATACCATACATCTATAAAAAGTACCAGAGGGGTAGCCATGTTAGTCTGTTTTTAGCAAAACAGCGAGAGTTCTGTGGCACCTTAAAGACTAAGCAATTTATTTGGGCATAAGCTTTTGTGAGCAGAAACCCACTTCGTCGGATGCACTCTCGCTGTTTTTTAATAAAAAGTATTATACACATGGAAGGCTAGTGATGCATGTATATAGCTCCCACTGAATATAAAGACAGCTTCAGCTTCAGGCACAAATGTGTGGACAGAATTTATCCTCTATGTATTCACTTAACTCTGACCCTTTAGTTTTTACAACCCTTCTCCAATTTTGCTGTAATAAAAGCTTAAATAGTTGTTCACAACTACTGAAAACCGATTTATCTCCTGTTCACAAGTAGAGCTGATGACAAAGAATTCAGTGCAAAACCCTTTTATTTCTTAAGCTGTGTTTCACCTGTTTGACCACTTTTAAATCTGGTTTTACATTTGAAAAGATTTTTGCAATTTGTAAAATACGTGTTTAACTTTTTTTGTTGCTGTTGTTAAAGATACAGTGAATCTTGGTTCAGCCTGGCACAATGCAGTCCTACACTGGGAAATTTAGAGTTTGGGTGCCAAGTTCATGGGTTGGCAGAGGGTAGGGGAAATTGCAGCAGCCACACATTAAAGCCTCAATCTCGCATTGTGATCCATGCAAAACGTTACACCTTGCACTGAATCCTACTAAACTCAATGGTGCTCTGTGTGGGCTCAGCAGTGCACCCGCCCACTGTCAATTGCAGGATTCGGAACTCAGCTCCCTGGTGAGGAAAGCAGTGCTCTGCATCACTCCCTAGTTACCCTGTGTCACGGTTTCAGGGTAACCCCACCTATATCACCCCATCATGATCCCTTGAGGGTACCCACTTATGGTTTCCAGCTCCCAGTCATCACCTCGCTTGGGTGGAGACCTATGTCTTTCTCTCTCCTGACCAGGGTTATAAGGATGCACAGCTCCCTGCCTTACACTGTGATATCTCCAGCAAATCAGTTTGCCTAAAGACCAGACCCGGTGCTTTGCTTTTTTTCTCTGAGGGCTATGAACAGTGTATTGCCACCAGCTATAAGTTACCACACAGCTCTTTCTAAGTAAGCATATTGGATTCTTAAGGTAAAAGCATTACAGAGACAACATACAAAAACAAGAAAAGGTTTTTCTATGCAAGCTTACCAGAGGTCACCCATGAGTCGTATGGGGCCTTAGTCGGTCAAAGTCCTTCCAACCCTTCCGCAAGGGTTGGGGCCCCCTGTGGACATAAATTCCCATTTGCTAGATCAGAGAAAAGACCCTAACTCAGATTAAACACAGCCTTTTTATGCCAAAAGCCCTTTCTTTGTCTGTTGGTCTCTGGAAAACCCAGTTTGAACCAATATGTGCAAGACTTCCCAGGGGCTGGTACCTCTCGGGAGGAGTTTACAACCTCAGTGATTCATCTTAATCATCCCCACTCTTTTTGGTTCCCAGAGGAGCTGTAATAATCCTCTCCCCACCCCCACAAGTTGCATACAACGTGGCCCACAGTGATCCATAAACTTAATACAATATAATCCCCAAAGACTTTACATGTGGTTGCAATATCAGTCACACCCTACACTTCTGGAAGATGTACAAAATGGCATTAGTTTGATGTGGAAGAAGATGCTCTTCTATCTGAGGAGGGGTGTGTATTTGCTATTAGACTGGGTACGTTCTTCCTCCTCTCCTCTGCTCAGGGGCATAGCTACAGGTGGGCCACAGCTGACCCACTTTGAAAGAAGGCCCAACCAATCTGTTGCTTCTGCTGCCAATGTTTCACTTAAGCTACCCAGGAGCGTCAAGCAGCTTTCGGCCAGTCGCTACCCGAACTTCCCGCTTCCATGACCGGAAGCAGGAAGTGTCCCAGGCCCATCCAAGTCAATCTCAGACCCTACCAGAAAATCACTTCTGGTTATGACCCTGCCTCCACTAACTTTTAAAAAAAAATTAAATCAGTTCTAATATTTTCTCTTGAATAGAGAAGGGTAAAAACTGGGTGGATATTTCAGGATACAAATGGAATTTCTCTGGTTGGTAGGGAGGATATGGAGAACTTCCATCACACATTTTACTGCAGCTTCTGACATACATATTTATTTACCAGCAGTAATGTCTTAGTGCCTTCCAATACCCTTGCAACGTAGGGAAGTACATTATTATTCCTGTTTTACAAATGGGAAAACTGAGGACCAGAGAGGTTAAATGACTTGCTCAAGTTCACACAGGCGGTCTATGGCAGAGTGAGTGACTGAATCCAGATCTCTTGAGCCCCAGTACAGGGCTTTAACTACACAAGCCTACCCTTATCTCTTCTATGTTATAACTCTTCCATTAATTCATATTTTGGGAAATAAAAAAAAAAAAAAAAAGGTAATATTATGCTCGAGAAATAATATGAAATTATAAAATTAAAGACTATGTTATAAAAATGCATACACACACTGTGGCACGCTTTTCCTGAGTTTTAAGAGCTTAACTTTGCAACATTAATGATCTCTTCTTGCAATATTTCTATAGAACTTCCTAGTTTTTTATATCAAATTAAATACGAAATAAAAAAATAATATATTTAACACTCCAAGCCAACCACTGAAAAATGTGCTAGTGACCACACCAAAGACCCACCAAAAAAAAAAAAAAAAAAAAATCACAAGAATTTTCAAATATCAAAAAACGATGCCAGCAAAATATATGGGGAATAGAACTGTGGACCTTATGACTCCCAACTCTGTGCGCATTCTGGGTCTTTCTGATGGGGAACGCAGCAGAGGAAAAAGGACTTTTTTGACTATATCTAGGGTCTCCCACAGTATTTGAGGAGTGAGTCCCCACTGTTAGGGTGGCAATTCTCAGAACTAAGGAGTTTATTACTATGTACATGGCATCCCTCTTTGAGAAGCATTTAAGAAGCTAACAAAAAATATCCCATGCGTGCTTGGCATAAGATTTTCAAAGACTTAGGACTCAGTCAAAACCAAACCAAATTCTTTCAGAACAAAGCCATTCTGACTCCTCATTAAAGGTTATTTTCATTCCAAATTATAATTTTCAAACCTCAGGTATTTTGGTTTTGCAGCAATTATAAAAAACATCACAGAATTAAAAAAAAAAAAAAAATTAAATCGGAACTATTTTCCTCCCAATACTTAAAAACAGTTGGACCATGTCTGCTCAAACATAAGAGAAATATAATTTCCCCTAAGGCAGACCACACTCATGGAAAATTTCAGTGTGAAAGGTGGATGTTTCAGGAAGTTAGAAGCAACTGAAAACAGAAAATGTTTTGTGGACTTAGTTATTGAGAGGATGGCTGGTCCAGTTCTTAGGGTACTAGCGTGGGCCATAGGCTTCCAGCATTCAGTTCCCCACTCTGCCGCAGGCTTCTTGTATGACCGTGTGCAATTCATTTAATCTCTCTTCTGCCTCAATTCCCCATCTGTAAAACAAGGATAATAGCATTTCCCTATCTTACAAAGATGTTATGAGGCACTCAGATAGTAGGATGATGGGGGGTGGGGGAGGAGATATAAGTACCTTAGATGGATGGTGGCTCCCAGTAGCTTACTGTAATACAGAAGCTAAAACACTTTCTATGTTGACAATGAAGAAGACAGGCCTATCCATCAATGACATGGAGAGAGGGTTGGAATCATTACGAATAAATGTATAAATGTAATTTATTTCTGGAAACACTTCCTCTCTATGTTACTGTGCAAAAGAAGCAGATAGAGCAGCAGAGGAGGTTAACAGATGCATCCAGAAGAGAAGAGACACACTAGAGTAACTCAGTGAAGCGACTATAGGAGATGAACTACAGTGAGTGAGCTCACCAAAGCAGCTGCAAGAGGAGATGAGCTCAAGGTACAGAACTCAATGAAGTAACTGGAAGAGAGGAGATGCACTAAAAGAAGCTGGTGACAGCCCTCAATCACTCCTCCCAATAAAAAACAGAACTTAATACACTGAACTTCCTTTACTATTTTCAGGTCAGCATTTAATAAAAGTTTTCTCAAGATGATGAAGTACTTTACTCTTTCAAGCTGGATTACTGCATGCTGATATGACAACCTGCACATGGCAGAGTTGTGGGGAACTTCAGGGATCAATGGTCAGGGAATACAACATACAAGCCCACATCTTCTTCCCTTCTAGACACCTTCTTTCCTGTCCTCCACTAGCAAGAATCATCAGACCAGATCCTTTGCTGGTGTAAATTCAGGGTAGTGAAAGTGGTTTATACCAGCTGAGAATTTAACGCAGTCTGTATTACTTGCCAAATGAGATCACATCAATGGTCCATACTCTAGCAGTGGCCTTTGCCTGATGCTGCATAGTTGGTGGGAACAGCAGGGTGACATTGAACTCTAGTCACATAGAAAGTGGGGAAATAAATCCTTAAGACCACAAAAACATGCTTTTTTGTTCCATTTACAGTACCTTAAACATGAACCATACTTAGACCATCACCTTTTTCTCCTGATGTGGTAGAGAAATCTAGATGTTCGCTTGCATTTCCAAGTGCCAGTCTAAATGATGTCCAAAAAGATGTCTTTTTGTTCTGTTTGTACAGCGCCTTGCACAGTGAGGCCCTAGTCCATGTCTGGAGCACTTAAGTGCTACCACAATACAAATAAATAATAAAGAAAGTCTCCAAGTGGATGAACGCCCTGCCACATACATGCATATATTCTGTCAAGAATAACAAGCATTTTTTTTCCAAATTCACCTAACATTTTAGGCAAAACCAAGAAGAAGGGAAGGGAGGAGCAGCCCAGTGTTGCCAGAGCTACGATGATACAAGGAGTTGAGAGACTTTCAAAATACAAAATTCCTCCCTGAAGTTACCACTGTCCCTTTGGATTTTAATTCATATTTGAACCTATATGTTTCACCAACAGATGTGCAGCCTTGTCTGCAATTGTCAGATCTCACAAGCTAAGTAGAGTTGGACTAGGTTTGTACCTGGACAGGAAACAACTAGGGAAAGCTAGGAAGTGATGTAAATAATTCAGTAGATGACAATCTTTCCTCTGAGTCCATGCTAAATCAATACCTGAGACATGGTGTTAGGAGGCATAGTGCTATCTTCTGAATGAAATGTAAAAGAGGTCTTGGTGTCTTGCAGTCCTTAATTAGTCCCCAATTCCAAATCGATGCAGCCAAATCGCAGTTCAGGTCATTATATTCTGGCTTCGTAAATTCTCTCAGTAGTTTCAATTAAAAATGTTATTCTTTTTACTATTTACCTTAAAGAAAAGTCCTATAGAATTTAAGAGAAATTGATGCCAATATGGTTCTAAAGAAACTAAAAACTCACAGAATTTAAGAGAATAATATTCGTTCCAGATTCTTTTAAACCATCGTGTAGAATTTTCTATCAGCGATATAATTCTTAATTAAGTTCTACCGGATGGCTCAAAGAAAGCTCATCTGTTTCTCAGTGCTAGATGATGAGGAATACGGTATAAATGCTAACTAGATAGGCAATTAGATATTTGCCATCATCTGATACGCCTCTGATGTGATGTAATGTAAATGACGTTAGTTGGTTTTCCATTCTTGTGTGTGAAATGATTCCTGTATACATAGCCCCTCATCCTACAAACACAATGCATATGAGCACTCCCACTGATGCTAAAAGGGGAATACTCAGATGCATTGAGTTACTCATATGTGTAAGTGTTTGCATGACTGGTTCCCCAGTTTATATAGCGCTTGTGATCTTTCAGAATGAAAGGTGCTGTATGAATGCAAGATATTAAGAGATGGACCATGAGATGATGTAGTGCTTTGTGTTCTAAAGACTTGGTGAAATAAATAAAATTTGTCAAATGTGATTTTTTCAGTCTCTCAGAATATCCTGCCCAATTTTTAGCCCATTCAGTATCTCCTAAAAACAAGGTAAACTTGAATTTCCATAAAGCCACTAATTTCTGTACACAGCTCTAACCTCACAAAAGTCACAGCAGCAGCAGAGATTGTGAGGGACTTCTATATACTTCATTTACTTTTTCACCTATTTTTAAAGGGTAAAAATATATTCCTATACATCTTTGCAGGGATAAACATTACAGAAACCAAAAATATGTTAGCATATGAAGAAAATATTTTTTAAAAGGACTAAGAGAAAGAGAGATCTTACCTAGTGAAATATGGTACGAAAATTCCTGTGTCTTATTCCTTCATTTCCCAATTCTGTTTATCTTATTTCACACATATCAAGCATTTTGTCTAAGGGGCATTAGTGTATTTGGTGATGAGATGAAGGCAAACTAATGCAGGCCTGGCGAGAACTCCCTGTCACCAGGCCTCCTGGGCCCAGAGATCAGCGGTCTTAAAATATTAGGATTTGATAGAGTTAACACTAGCCCCTCAAGCAGATGGTTTGGAACATTCTGTCAACATTGCCAGCGATTACTGCAAACAGATTCTTGTTACAGTGATAGCCCCTCTGGGACCCTAGTGAAGTGCTTTCTGACCTCGGCATCTCTGAGGCGTAAAGAGTGCCATTTCTAGGACCTCTTTCAAGCAGGAAGGCCGTGCATGCCTTGGAAACAGAACCATCAATATTGTGATATTAGGATCTCCGTAATCCACAGCCATTCAGAATGAAAATGGATTTTAGTCTTTATGTTTTGGACAGATCTTTCGTTTTATGCAGCTCACTGTAATGTGGATGCAAGCAGCAGTAACTTTGCAACTGAGGGCCCATTTATATTCTTTTTGCTTTTTCAGTTTTTGTAGTTAATACTGCAATCACAAAATCTCAAATTTAGATGCACCATCATGTAACTTCAGTTATATTTCCTGCTTGTCTAACAACAAAAAACCTCTATGTATATAAGACTACATCCTATCATGCTGACTTGTCTCATAATTTCCTTGTACTGCCCGTCTTTCTGTCCATATCCATCCATATAAGTCTCTTGTCTTATACGTAATTTGTAAGCACTTTGCAAGGAAGATTTTTTGTTCTGTGTTTGTACAGTACCTAGTACAATGGAATCCTGGTCCATTACTGGGGTTCATTCTATGATAATATAAATAATAAATAATAATATATAGAATAATCTTAAATATCGAAAACATGAGCTTATACATTTTCTGCAATTTCTAAATAGCTATGGGCCAGACTGGATTCTCAACCGCGCCACCATAAATCAGGAGTCATTCTTTTCACTTTCACAGAGATGCTCCAAATTTACACTCATGTAAGTGGCATTTCAACTTGGCCCCATATTACCCCCAAAACACTAATATATTTACAGAATTTAACAAAACTCTCTTTCAGAAGAAATACTTTTGGAGTCTGGCCATTGCCGCTGCACTATTGTAGCCTTTTCACCACAATACATCAGAACTGAATTTAGAAATGAATTTGCAAGTATCAGCCTCTGTGCTAGAAGCTTGAAGCATCACAGCGTTGTTAACGTTCCTCTTTGTCCTGAATTTGGTATCTCATGCTACAGCATACACTGACAACAGAAAAAACCTGCCTATTTATCCTCCCAGCTGGAAGTCATTCTGCAAAGCAATTAACTGCTTTTGAAGGATTGATATGGGTTTAGAATAGGGATGGGGAGCTGGTGTGAGAAATATAAAAATTGGTTCAAACTTTTGCCTGTCCGTCAGATAGGAACTGAGCCAAAATGTTGAAGTTTGACAAAACTTTAAGTGAAAGACTTAATGGTTTCCTTTCCCTTATTTCCTCTCTGGCTGAGAATTATGTTCTAGTCTAGAGAGAGCAGTCAGGTCGTCTCTGCTCCCCCACCAGGGTCAGATCTTCTGTGAGGAAGGAAATGTTAGAAGACCTGCAGCTTTCATTCACTTACAAGATTCAGATGACATAACTCAATAACTGTTCCAATGTTAATGACCCTCTTGGGACATTCCCAATGCATGTACTTCAGAGGGCACCGTAAGCTTCTGAAGTCTTCAAGTCACATATGAAGTATCACTCTCTGGGGCACAAGAATCAGGAAGACAGAGATTTTTGCTAAAAATGATGTATCACAGCATCAGGGCCCTGTGGAAGTGTTTCTGGTCCTCTAAAGCAAGAGAAGAGAGCATTTCCTGAAGAGCACTACAACCACAGAATAGAGATGGGCTCCCAACCCCCATTTCCCTACACACAATCTGCAATGATAAGGAGAAAGCGTTACCTCTCTGCTTGCCCCCAAAAAGACCAAAGGAGAGGGAAATGTTTGTTCTGTCTCCCTCTTAAATAGCACCCGCACTGGAGCAAAATATACTTTAGTGAATCAAAGCCATAGATTAACCCACACACACGTAGATTCAGATACAAACCAAACCAACAACTCACATGTGGAACCACACAAGCAACACCATGGTCTTCTAATTGTATTCCTTGTCCTCCACTTTCCTCCACACTGTTTATTATCTTCATGCATCACTTCCTACTGTAGATTGGAAGAACATTTATGTAGGCATCACGGGTGAAATCCTAACCCTATTGGAGTCAATGAGAATTTTGCCATTGACTTCAACAGGACCAGGATTTCACCCCATGTCTTTTGTTTGTCTGTAAAATGCCCTACATACTTTGAGTGCTAAATGAGTCTATCTACATTAATGAAATAATTTAAGGGACAGTGCCTACTGCTGGTGGGGTGAGAGAAAGACCAGAGGGCAACGGGAGGCTCAGAGAGCTTCAGAAAACAATCTGAACGTTTGGATGCCTACCCCAGCTGTAGAACCTGCTGAGATTTGTCTCATTGTTATTTTAGATGTTTTAAACTAGAAAGCAGCAGGCCCAGTTACACCAAGGTCTTTACTTATAAATCACAGAGCAGCCCAAACTGATAACTGCCATTTGATCACAGTTCAGTGGCCTGAGTTTGATAGTCTTAATCCAGTTCCTAGTGGACAAGTGTCCACATAACAAAAACAGCCATTGTAACTGGCACTCTTGTTGGCAGCTTGGGCAGAAAGCAAGGACTGAATAGGCAGAAAGGCTGGGCATGGTTTTGAGTTAGGATAGGCTGTCCCACTGGAATAAGATAGAGGCATGCTGGAGGGAGTGTGTTGCAAAGTACGCACAGAGCCATACTGTACAATGTTTTTCAAAAGAGGATTTCAATGTCCAGCAATACAATTTCACCATCTTTGATGAGAAATGAATCCACATAATACCAAATCCTATTCCAACTGAAGCCAATGACAATACTCAAATTGGCTTCAGTGGGAACATGATTGCCCCTAGTTAATAAAGAAATATATGAATTTGCATAGGACCAAATCTTGGTCTCATTGAAGTAGGCTTTGTGTCTGATTTCAAAGAGCTCAAGATTTGGCCATTTTAAAATAAATAAAAACAAAGTCAGCATAAATATATTTTATCCTTAGATTGTGAGTGTCTTGGAAAAAGGACCATTTCCTTCCCACGTGTTCTTTCTAGGTCTGATTCAAAGCCCATTGAAGTCAGTGGAAAGACTTCGAAGGGATTTGGATCAGGACCACAGTGCCTCATTTCTGAGTGGGGCCCCTGAGTGCTACTGCAATACAAATAATAATGGGAATTCCACTAAAACAGATACTGCTTAAAACAGTATTTCATCAGAACCTTAAAAAAAATAAAAAAGCAGGTTCCACTTTTCATTTGTAAAAATACTGTAGAGTTTTGTGGATAACTTTTACATTAAACATTCAAATACAGCTAATTTTTGTTTTCTAGGCTTTTAATACATTTACAGTTTCTTTTGCAGATATGTTATAAGCTGAATTGCCCAAAAGGTAGGAAGTAGCACAAATCAAGAAGTACAGGATACCTGGTGTCCTATTTTGGGAGGATGAGACCTCACCATCTGTGGCGGGTGGGTAACAAGTGACACAGCATCCCGGGCTGACTTATCCATAAAGCAGATAATTCAAAGGATCTCCGCAGAGGCTACATCTTGCTGAAGGTAGGATAGTGCCTTGACAATCACTAAGGGCCCAATCCTGCAAACTCCTATCACAATCATAGTGCTCACCATATTATTATACTTGGCTGCAGTAAGAAGATTAAAACAAGAAATGGAAACAAACAAAAAGAGAGAAGGAAAGATATATGGGCGACAGTGATACCAAAAGGACCGCAGAGAGACTTCTCATAGTATACTCAGTTGTAAATGTTTGCAGGATCAGGCCCTCGGATTTTAATTTGTAAAAGCAAAAAGACAAAATATTTTAAAATCCCACTAACATGGCCCATAGCTTTCACTAGAAAGAGTTGCTAACCTCCTCATCCAATAGATCATCTTGCTGTGATGCTCTGAACACCTGCACTATTAAATCCTTTTCTTGGATTTTTTTTTTTTTTAATAAGAAAAAATTAACAAAGTAAAATTTGTTGACAGTGCTCACAGTCAACGCAGTGGGTGTTCTACCTATGCGCTGTCACATCTTCCATGTTCATTTCTGCAGGTGCTAAATACATGCTGACAACAACATATGTTACCAATCTTAAATGTGGTTTTTGGGTTGTTTTTTTTTTTTTTGGTTTTTTTTTTACTTTGTAATTAAAGGGTGTTCACAGATTGAAAAAATAATACAGGTGAAAGCTGCTTCTGCCCACTGAATTCTACTCTCCCTTTCTAGCGATTTGGGTAGTTCATTAATGTTGCACAGAAGGAAAAAGAAGTAGATTCTTATCTCCAGATTAGTAGTTATTAAATAAAATGTAAGACACAGTCTGAAATTATGATATGCTCAAAAATCTATTAGCTCTCTTTGCTATCACCCCTTCCCCTGTGTGTCTTTACTTCTCTTCCTAAGCTCTCTTTTTGTTTATTTTCATCTCTCATTTTAATCTTCTTAGTCCTGCCAAGCATGTTATATATGGCATCCAAAGGAGTGCTTCATATATATATATATATATATATATATATATATATATATATATATATATTGCTATATAGACAGGACTCACTTATTCATTTGCATATAACTAAACTGAAACTGTTAATTGCACGGTTTTTATTTTTGCATGTTTAATATATTACAACTTCCTAAGTATTATTCATTTTATATATTACGTTAATTAATTTAATTAATATTCCTCCGTGCCACACAAGATCACTACACTGTACATACACACAAATCGGAAGATAATTAGGTATATTAAAGCAAAATATTTAAGGAAGAGTTCTTTGCTGTGTACAATCTAATTATACAAACTACCTTGGGTCAACTGAAATAAATACAGCTAGACCACTAGATCAATTAGAAATCTGTCAAGAAAATGAAAAATAATTGCATCTTATTTAAAATGAGGGAAACAACAGTACATTAAATGCAAAGTAATGTAATTTTATATTACAGCCAAGACATCACATTATGGCCAAAATACTACACAAAACAAAAATAAATTCAAAATGACAAACACAGAACAAGCAGATCTTATCATCCCTCTTTGCAAACGTGATAGTACGTGGTAATATCTAGTATTAAAGTACTATAATTAAGTTTGAGATGCTGTGGAACCAGAACTTTTTATTTCCTCATTTTTCTTGTGCAAAATTTCAGCCTTATCACTGGATTAAATTTCCGTTTCTTGAAAAACAATTATGTTTTGACAAAAATGTAAATGAGCTCATATAATAATACATAAAATTATACCTGTCTTAGTTTTATTTTATATGTATCTATTTGAATGTGTAATATGTAGGCATTCACATACTGGAGTAAGAGGGAGCATATGTGTACCTAAATACTGTACACAGATACAAAGATCCAGTGAGACCAGTATCGGCACCTTGTAGCAGCATTATGGAGCACTACACATTGAAGTTGTATTTAGAACGTAGTAAGAAAATATTGCACTGCATAGGCACAGTCCAAGACCCTTACAGTTCAACTATTCCTAAACCAAACTTGATCAAACATGCCAAGGGCACTTGCCTTTATTAAGAACTAAACACAAGACAAACGTGAAACAATAAAAAATAACCCATCTCTGATTTAGCTGAGCAGCAGGGGGAAAATAATTTAAGATTTGCTTTAACAGCTTTTCTCGACTCATAATGTCAAAACTCAGTTTTCTGGTCCCAATCTTTCTCTCACACATACATCCCCACTCAAGTTCACCTTTGGGCTCAATTATGAGAAATTTCAACTGAAAGGATATTTAAAAAAAAAAAAAAAAAAAGTAGGAGTATCCAATAAACAGCAGCATATAAGGAAAATGTCTCCTCTGTCATATATTGCATCTACCACAACACTATAACGTTGAAGGCTAGAAGATTATATCTGGTTTCCCTTTACATCTTCCTACCTTCCAGCAGCATAAATTGATCCAAAACTGCATATTGAACCACAAGTATAGAATTAGACATTTTATGCTGTTAGATAAAATCCGTTATCTCCTTAAAGAAACTAACATGTTTCAGTCCACCTATAGCATGCACATATGACTTACCTTTAATAAACTTGTGTGGTGTTTTCACAAGTATTAGATCCTACTCCAGCCCTTATAAAGGGTTAACATACAGATGCTGTGAATGGAATGTATAATCTTAAAGGCCCTAGAGTATTAAGACATATCTGCTCCTTAAGGTCCATCTCTGTCCATAATCAATTTCTTCCCTTGGAGAACATTAATTGTCTCTAATGATAGCTTTCCATCAATACATCCTTGATCTTAAAAGGCCTGAACAGCTTTTTCCTTTATTCAATCAAATCATCTCTACAATTGCCCTCCTTTAGTAAGATAATACCTTTTAAGCCTTGTATTTTAATATAAAAAATAAGAGGTAGCAGTAAATTCTAATGGAAGTGCTAACATTTGAGAACCAGGATGATGGCTTCCATTATCCTAAATAATGTTTGAAGATTACAGAAAGCACTGTGTTTCAAAAGGTGGAAACTAATCCCCCACTTTCAAATTATTCCTTGTATAAAAATCTGTTCTAACATTAGAAAATTTTGTGCCCCAACTACAATAGTGTATATTTACAATATTTGAATATGAAAGATAATTTTCAGCTGGGGAGGAGGGGAATGAAGGCAAATAATTACTATTTATAAGCACTAAATGCTGAATAATTTGAGGAATTTATAGCCTTAAACACTGAAGCCCTTTATTTTTCCATTCTGTAGATAAGCCATGCCCACACTGTTCACTCAAACCAGTACAACCCTAATCAGAAGTCTCTAAAATTACTTAATTTCTTGATGGCTCAAAAACTCGATCTCCTAGTGACCCACTAATGTGGCTTGCTTTCCCCACCCCTTTCCCTTCCTTGTACATGCTTTTCTAAAGGCGTGGAAATTCAATTTTTTGCCATTCAACTGATTTGTTTCCATTCAAATAGAGGATTTCTTTTGCACTGCTTTATCTAGATTGCCGAGCACCAATCTCTGTTTCTGCCCCTATTCCAGCAACATGCTTTTGCGGAAATTGCGCTACTGTTTATAATGGCTCAAGGACCTTGAGAAGAAACATTGACGGGACAAAAGATCTCAGCCATTAGTAATTTTTTCCTTGGTAATTTTTACATCCAGTATGAACACGATAGAATTTCCGCATTGCCTATACATTATCATTTTTATCTGAGCAGGGATATGAAGCAGTTTTTCTTTAACTGGCTAGCATCCATTGTTGACTGCAACACTAGAGCTCTCCTCTTATTCAGAAATCTTCACACACACAAAAATACTGAGAAATAGACTTACAATCGGGAAACTCAACAGAAACATAATAAATAGCAAAACATAGCTAGCTAAAAGGAATTTTAAAAACACACAATAAAAACCTGTGACTTTAAAAACAACAAACAAAACCTGTATGGATTTTGTTTTCATTTTTTATGCAGGCATGTATGTTACATCAGCTGGTGCTCATTTTACCATAAACTCCTCGTGTTTTGTGAATATATCGATGGCAAAAGCAACATAAAAAGAAAAAATGCTGGAAATATGATAAAGCTAAGAAATATAGGTAGGTAGATACAATCAACCCAACAGTATCAAACCTAAATAAAAAAAAAAGGAGACCAGTTAACAACCTAGATAAGAGATGAAAATTGCCAGTGAGGCTGATAGAGTTTATTCAATGCCCTGATAAGCACCTATTTGCTCTTCCCCATAATGCTCTCTCAGTATTTATAAATTATCATTTAATTATGCTGGCAAGTGGTAATTGTCAAATAAAGCTCAGATAGGCATAAGCCCTCAGGCTGCACATGACAGAAAAATATCTGTTAAAGCTGGGCTGATTCACACGCTTAGGAAATCATTTCCTTTCTTCTTTTTATCCTTGCCAACAAATTATATGAACTGGCACTTTGTGCTTTGTAGGCATTTTGAAGTCTATGCAGATTACAGGAAAGAAAAATTAGTTGTTTCAGTATCTACCATTCCTAAATTATTCTGCTGATTTAAGACACCATGTTCTGTTTTAACAAAAGAGTGCCAAAGATCAAGGAATCAGAGCCTTCCTTTGCTTAGAATTTATGCCCAGGGTCACTTTCAATTGGGTAAATAAAGATTTGGGGAATTATTTAATACTGTGCATAACAGATTCGATACAGAGCAATAGTTAAAATATGACATTTATCCCATTAGGATAGAAACACTAAGCAATATTTCTTTAAAAGACCCTAACAACTTAGATTCAATTATAGACCCATTAAACATTACTTATACAACTATATATTTGAGTGGGTTTTGAAGTGTTTTTGGTTTACAGCACAGATATCTAACTCTTACGATGCACATAAAAATATTTCAAACAGGTAATTTAACGCACAATAATAAAAAAATAGACACTTTATTCAGTGGTTCAACCTGGAATTGGCTTGGGAACCACACATGAATCAAATTTATGGCAGAAGAACAGATGTTTGCAAAAAACTTGCAGAGAAAAATACCTGTTTTATACAATGCCACAAAAGCATATGATTCAAAAAGAGGCTTTTTAATGTTTCTTTATACAGATATTGCAAATCTCAGAAGCCCAGAATGACAAGGATAGTCAGAAGTGAAGTATTAAAACTCTGACCTTCATTCAACCTAGTTGACAGTGCTAAAATACATACAGTACTGTGTATGCTCCTGTGTGTAAAGACATCTGTGATACCTTGGTCAATGAGGAGGGAGCAGGATGACCCTCGGGCTCTCTTTTCACTCTATCCATCCATGCAAGTATTCTTACTGCCCTTGCACCATGATGGAATAACATTTCTTTATTTTTTTAAGCATACATCAGATAGCATTAATGGATATTCAAATCCAAGATGTGTTGGTTAGCTACGACTGGTCACATGAGATGAAATCCTTGTTCCACTGAAGTCAGTGGGAGTTTTTCCATTGACTTCAATGGGGCCAAAAAATCCTCCTATGATATTTTTTTCTATTCTATCAACATGAATGGGCTTGAAAGAAGCCATTGGGGCTTTGAATCTTTCCATAACAGGAAGCAGTTTAGGCAGCAGATAACTCGGGTGAGAGGACTTGAGCAAATCATAAATATTTACCTTTCCAGGCCACTAGTGAAGGAAACCACTGATTGTTAGTGTTCATTAATGAATATTGGTTTGGCGTCAGCAGCCACAGCATGGATTAACATGCCACACTGTACAGGTGTGGATGGTAGAAAGAACACAGTAATATTCTGGATAAACTACTGGCTGTATAAGAGAGTGTTTGGCCGTCTTCCCCTCGAACCTCCCTTTAGTTCATGGCCTCAATAAATGTTCATGATGCAGTCTACCCACACACATACTGGCTTCTCAAGTGTAGCAAAGTTTTTCAAACAAATAGTTATTCATCAAAAAAATGCAATTTCAGGTCAACCAAAACTATTAATGAATTCCTGTCAAAGTCAGCTGATTGTTGGCTGGGTTTCTTTTGGCTGAAAATAATTTTTTTTGAGAAAGTCAAAATGTTTTGTTTTGAAAATGTCAAAACAAAATGTTTAGACTTTTCATTTTGAAATAACGGGTAATAAAACAAAACAAACTGGTGACCAAAACAAAATGGAAAAACAGAAAAAAAATAGTTTCACGTCAAACCACAATGAAACTTCTGGGGAATTTTGGTTCAACCACCAAACTGAAAACTCAATTATTTGCTAAGCTCTATTTGCTTAATACATTGCCTCAACCCAGCAGTGGAGCAGCTCCCTCATAAAAATGAGAACACAGGATTCTTGCCAAAATCTGCAGCCATTTGCAACAGTCATGCAACGTATGTCAGCTTTCCCAGGAGAGTCAAGTGGAGAATCATCTTCCCAGTAACGAACTGAAGCAGGTGTTGGGCAAGGCAGCAGAATCTCACACTCCATGTGTTGGACTGGTTAAATGAGCAACACATAGCCAGACAGCATTTTCACTTATGCTGCTCTACTTACTCAGCAAGCCTGCTGAATGAGCCGAGGAGGTGGGGATCTGAGACTGCTAGTAGCAAATATCTCCAATAGCTGATGATGGGACACTAGCTGTGGAGGGCTCTGAGTTACTACAGAGAATTCCTTCTCAGTTGTCTGGCTGCTGGGTCTTGCCCACATACTCAGTCTAAATGATCACCATATTGGGGGTCAGGAAGCAATTTCCCCCTGGATTAGATTGGCAGAGACCTTGGGGCTTTTCATCTTCCTCTGCAGCATGGGGCAATGGTCACTCGCAGGTTTAAACTAGTGTAACTAGTGGATTCTCTGTAACTGGGAGTCCTTAAATCTTGATTTGATGACTTCAGTAATTCAGTCAGAGGTTATGGGTCTATTACAAGAGTAGGTGGGCAAGCTTCTGTGGCCTGCAATGTTCAGGAGGTCAGACAAGATGATCACGATGGTCCTTTCTGGCCTGAAAGTCTATGAGAAGACGAAGAGCCTGCACCTGGCACAAAGCAGAGGGCCTACTCATAAGGACTCTCATAGCAACACCTGAAGGCACTTTGGTGTACCACAAAAAGTTGGCCAATGGTGATGATGCTGGTATTAGCAAGGTTTGTTATCGTTATTGCTCCCATAACTGCACTGGTCGTTGGGGCACCATCACTGGTTGAACCATCAACCAATTGTCTCCACCCCTGATGATTGTGTGTCAGTGTCTGAGTCTCTGCGAAGTCCATTCCTGTCCACTCTTTTATATTGTCAGTCCATCTCTTCTTCTGCCTTCTTCTTCTTCTCTTCTCCTGTACTGTCCCTTGGAGGATGATCTTGGATAGGCCAGATGATCTTCTTACGTGGCCATACCACTTCAGTTTGCACTTCTTCACGGTCATCAGATCTTCATATGACCAGGCACATTGGGTGATGATATTCTGAACCTCTTCATTAGTGACATAGTCAAGGTAGGAGATGGCCAAGATTTCACAGAAGTATCTCATCTCCATTGCCTGTATTTTCCATTTGAGTTCTGCTGTAAAGGTCCATGTCTCGCACGCATACAAAAAAATGGAGATGACCAGTGCATGCAGCAATTTCAATCTGGACTTCAGTGAGATGTTCTTGTTCCTCCAAACTGGCTATAACTTTGCCAGTGCTGCTGCTGTTTGTGCAGTTCTTGCCAGAAAGCATTAGCAAGGTACTATCATGGATATGCTTGTATAGAGACAACCACTGTTATGTTCCAGCAACACAAGCAGGAAGCTCTGGACAAGCACAGTCACACACAAAATCCCGCACACGATGAAAGATAACTGGCAAATCACCAAAACACAGAGGCAAGAGCATTGCATCCTGGTTACGCACATGGACCCTTCATTCAAAATATCAGGGCTTCTTTCCTGCCTGGGAGAAAGACAAATCACTGGAAAGAGACAATTGATATAGTTGGTTGGGTACATTCAGGAAGGCCCTAATCCAAATGCCAAGGGTTATGATACAAATTGGACAGAATCACAGCAGCAATAAACCAGAAGTTCACATGGGAGAAGGTCCCTGTGGAACAGCCTGGAGAACTTTAGACTTGGCAGTATTACCCCTGACCTCCAGAATTCAGCTGAGACTGTGGCTGCACAGACAATCAAAAGATATCTCCAGGGTACCATTACTGCATCTGACAATACAGAATCTCTGCTCTGTTGGCAGCTCAAGGAGCACCTTTGGTCAGACCTGTTTCACATAGCTGTACAACATCTAAACTACCCCTTCATTCATCAGGTGTTCACTCCATGCAGCGTTTTTCCACAGCCAGTGCTGCATTCACCAACAAGTGAATTTGTTTTTCCAGTGCAGAAGGGCTTGCATTAATTAAAATGAACACACACGTTTCCAGCATGTCAGAGCACTTGGCTAGTAGAGAGGAACCAGCTATGTGGATCACGGAGGATCTTCCTACGCACTAATATCTACTCCATAACATACTTTGCACTGATAACTAGCCACCAGCTTTCTTCTTTCCAGAGAAAGCACATGCAGCCTCTTTCCCCCATCCCTTGCAGGCCATTTCATAAGGAGACTTCAGTAAATTAAAGGGAAAGGGGTTTCACTGAGAGACAGAGGCAAAGAACTACATTAAATAAAACTACTAATGGGATTCTGGATAGAGAATGATAGTGCTAGGAGCAGAGTCCTGCACTAGGTGAATTACTGCGGATGCTGCTTACACACACACAAATTGGACCCAGGACGGCTTCTGATCAGAAGGAAACACCTGACAGGGATATTCTAGCCTGATCCAACTCCCACTGAAATCAGTGAGAAACTGCCACTGTCTTCACAGGGAGTTATTGGATTGGGTCCTATGTAATACTGGTACTACTACGGCTAGCAAGTTTTCATTTTTTCCATAGATTCTAAGGCCAGACGGGACCACTGTGATCATCTAGTTTGACATTCTGCATAATACAGGCCATAGAACTTGCTCAAAACAATTCCTGTTTGAACTAGAGCATATCTTTTAGAAAAACATCCATTTTGAGGTCTCTATTCATGATATCAAGATCAGGCCATATGTAATCTCATCACTACCTGCGTGCACAGCACAGGTGTCAGTCAAGGATGCTTTGATTTTGTGTATGCACCCGCACACAAATACTGGGAAGGTACTGCTGCATCTCTCCTCTCCTATTACACAGCTAAGCCCTTGCTGCCTTGTGACATCATTGCTATCCTTGTATTTTTTTTCTTGCATGTAGCAGGAAATTTTAAACAGGTAGGGGTCACATACATAATGACATCGATGGAACTATACACAGAATGGTCAAAGGGCTGACAGCATGGCTCTTGCCTAAACATATCCCCAGTTTTTGAACCACTTTTGAAAACTAAACAGAGAATTATATCGCTGCTATAAGATTCTATAAGATGAAAGTGGAAGGAACATTTTTTTTCTTTAAAATTTGGCCCAGGCTCTTCATCTTCTATCCCACTGAATGGTATCTTGCTCCATAAATAGGCCTATTCATTTCAGTGGGACTATTCAAGAGAAAAGGTACTACTCAACACAAATAAGGATATCAGAATATGGTCCTTAGTTACTCAGGACTGTCTTTATTTTTTAATAAATGTACATAAAAAGACTCAGATCATTAACTCGTTAAACTATGTTTGTAAATGCATTTGAGATTTAATTACCTAATTTAATAGAGCCTTTTAATTCGTAACATTTCATTCTGTAAGTACATGGAGACATGTTGGTGATATAATGAAACAGGAGAAGGAAGATTGAGTCATCATATCAATGAAACTTGACATATATAAGGGACTAACAGTATAAGAAATTATCTGGAAGTAGTGGATGCTTTGCTACACAGACCTAAGGCCAGCTGCCTTTAGCACCAGTGGGAGCAGAGTGTAGTGGGTTAAATAAATAAATAAAGACCACAGGTTTTGAGAGATTTGGGTCCTGTTTACCTCCATAACAGGGGTGCCACGAAGCTTGAAAAGCACTGTGCGATCCTGAAGAAATGCACAGCACCATTATCAATCCATGCTTGCGAAATGTGTGCAGGCACACATGCAACCAGCCATAACCAAATAAATGTGCTATTAGGAGATATAAAATGGGGATTCCCAACTCCCTGCACGGGAATCCCTCCTGCTAAGCCTGCTCTGATGAGGGAATCCCGGCAGTCATGACCCTGCCCTTCCACATGGACTGTAGCTGTCCGGCCACCAGAGTTGTTTTCCCCTCCTTTCCACCTTGCCTGCAGATTGGAGGCAGGGCCTGTTCTGGATATTCAGAGATTTCACAACCCCGTGGAGCAGTGGTTCTCAATCTTTTTGGGCTCAGGACCCATTTGTAAACCTTGATGGCCTGTCACAATCCAGTAAACAGCTTTAGTGCAAAAAAACATCTGGCTTACTAAATATTTCTCACCCACAATACATAATATAAAGATTAATGTAATAAGTACTAAATAAGTGCACTGTGCATACCATAGAGGCAGTTCTGGCAGCTCCTGTCCCATGGGGCTGGCAGGACTTGGCTCCTTGCTCCAGTCAGCACTGCCTGGGTTTGGCTTCACTCCACTGATGGGGAGCTGGGTAGGCCAAATTTCTGTGAATGGGGTTGTGAGCTGGCGCACAGAATCCCAGCACCACTCAATCACATTTAGCCTGTCTCAACCCCAGTGAGGCAGCTGGACCAAACCTGAGCAATGCTGTGACCTAGAGCACAAGGTGGCAGCAACACTCATAGCTGATAGCTAAGCAAAGTCCAGCCAGCCCTGTGGGACAGGAACCACCACTGTCAGGTGGATGGTTTCTGCACCTCCCCTCCCTCTAAGGGCCTCCCATCTCCCTCCAGGGCAGCACCTGACCTCCACCTCCCTAGAGGCAGGACCTGCGCCCTTCCTCCCAACACCCTCCCACATGACCCTTTCACACATTCTGGCAACACAACCTGGGGCTACAGAGATGAGGTGGGTGAGGTAATATCTTTTATTGGACCAACTTCTGTGGGTGAGAGAGACAAGCTTTCAAGCTCCACAGAGCACTTCTTCAGGTCTGGGAAAGGAACACCCAGGATCATAGCAAATGCAAGGTGGAACAGATTGTTTATCATCAGTAGTTAGCACATTTTGTAAGGGACCATTCAAGGTACTTAGTCCAATAAAAGATAATACGTCCCCCATCTTGTCTCTCTAATATCAAGGGACCGACACGGCTACAAGTAATAGGCACGAGATGCTAGATTCCCCAGATCAGGGTTTGTTTCTTATGCCTTTGGGGGGCATAAGATCTGCTGGCATGGAGGAAACACATACCTCTCAGTCACTTCCTAGTCCCATCTTTCTGTCATATGGAACCTCTATTTGGGATGGCTGGGATAAGGGCTGGTTTACATTTCAGAGGTTCATGATTCTCCTGGAATTGCACAGAGCTTGTCCTATTGCCGTATCTGGGGGCAGGAAGGAATTTCTCCTCAGCATTGTGTCTGTACTGCACAGGAATTTTCTCCTCTCTTATAGTTTTATTCCCTTTGTTCAGAGGGATGTTAATGGTAGATATTTGTGGACTGTCTGTTGGGTGCAGAGCGGTGTTGCTACCTTTCCATCCAAAAATCTCAGCACTATACAAAAGCCTCAAAATATACTTGCATAGCCTTTTGGGCAAATCAGCAAAGAAAGGCTCAGAGATTTTCTCAAACTTTTGTCAGTGACAAAAACAGAACCCAGGAGCCCTGATTCCCAGTCATTTGCTTTAACTGGGCAATGGGGTTTTGTAGATTCTACAAAACCCCATTGCCTATCTAACTAACTAGATTAGTAATTTTGCACTCTTTAGAAAGTGTTTAGAATTTTTGGGACAAATGAGGTCAGTGGCCAGGACTCGTTGTTAGTTCTTTGGTAGCATTTGTAGTACAGTTTCCCCTTTGAGGACAGACATCACGGTTGAATCTGACCAGTGCTGAGATGTGGCAATAGGTAGCATTGGCATTTAGCAGGTCTTGGATTATTAATTCTTTATGGCTGCAACCAGGTGAACAGGACTTCTTTGGGGTAGAAGGTGAAGTTAGAGTCAGTGGCCTTTGAACTAAAACACTTATCTGTGTAGTTAATGAAAAGTATTTGCAACAAGAGGGGCAGTAGCCATGACAGATTCCTCATATTTATTATTAAAATATATATTACAAACCTGGTTTAAAGGACATTATCAAGGTTGGGAGATCTCGGATTTAATTTCCCCATTCTTTCCTCTTTTTCTTTGCACAATCTAATCCCTCCCACCCTTTTTTCCCCCTTAAAACGACTTATTTTTCTTGAAAAAGAACATTAATGAGCAACATACCTCATGCCTGTACTACCAAAGAGCATGGAAGATATATTTTGAACTTTCAAGAATCCATAAGGAAGAGTTATTTTGAATAGCAGGGTTATTAATCACATTTACAATTAAGACAAAATTTAGTAGCATCATTAGGTATTTTCATATTTATGTCTGAAACGCTTTTGCATGTTATGACTGAAATAAGTTATTTTCTATTATGAACTGATAATCTTGGGGATATAAGATTTATTGGTGGAACTAAGTGGCGGCTGGAGAGGTTATGAAACTTATTCTGTGCATATGATTGCTCTTTAACATTTTATAGGCCTCTTGCACTGGACCCAGTCTGATGTAAATAGTACAGTAGCACGCCAGTAGTTGTAGAATTTTTGGAATGCGGTGTACAAATTTTAACAAATGAAAAATTGTGATATTCATTCCTGTTATATAAATCTCAAGTTATCATACATCAAAATGAGAATAAGTGTTTTAAAATATGCACTGAGTGATCCCTCTCTTCACTTTAAGATTCAAAGATTTTAAGGCCAAAAGTGGCCATTAGATAATCTAGCTTGACCTCCCATATAGAATTTCATCGGGTAACTCCTCCATTGAGCCCAGTAATTTGTGTCGACAAAAGTACATTTTCCCTTCTCTGAGGGAGGCATATTTGGCTCTCTGCCCCTTCCACATTGATATACCTTTTCTTCATGCAACTTCAGATTTCATTATGACATATCACTTTTGCTGCAGTAGGTAAGTAAATAAAATGTATGCCCATAGACAGGTTTGAAAGCCATCTAACAACTGACCTATTACAGACAATGGACATTCTATAGTGGAAGGGCTTGCCAGGATTAATGTGTTTCGATGAGGTAATCAGCTCTGCATTTTGTGACCAGAACACTCCCATCCTGGCAAAATGATCTTGCTGGGAGGCAGGCTGTATGCTTCACCACCAAGAAATGGACAATGACAGATAGTCTGCATTTCCATTTACACATATACTTAATTGTTGTGACTAAAAAAGACATGCCAGATACTGACACAACAGATCATTCAAAATAAGTTATGTATTCATGTTAAGGGTTATTTATCTAGGCTGTGAAGGAAAACAAATATTGCTTTCCCCCCCGCCTTTCTTTTCCTAATTAGCCAATTGTTTCACATGCTTTTTGTTAGGGATTCAGCAATTTATGTTCAAGCTTGTCATAAAGATAACATTTATTATGAACTATGCTAAGAATACAGTCCTAATTCACATTCTCCTTTTTTTTTTTGCCTAGGATGTTTCATAATGAAGATGTTTGTAGGATTCATTTATTTTAATTCTGCCCAGAGAACCTTGTGAAATGTGTTTAAAAATAAACACAACAAAACATCCTTATTTGGGACCGAACTGGCTTTTTTTTTTTTTTTTTTTTGTTTGGTAAGATCCTGGTAACTATACTATGGAGTTTTGCTGAAATACATTTTTATATGAAACATTAAAGCTACATTAACAGACAGAGCAGGAAAAAATAGTATAGATTAAAATATCGAGGAAAGCTGCAAATTCTATTTGAAAATGACCCCAATAAGACAACATTTGAAAAATAAACAAATGAAAAGCCAGATTCTCAAACATTAACTATAGCAACAGGGAAAGTGACAGACTTTTTATAATTGGATTATATAAGATAGTCATTTTTGCACATTGGAGATAGGTACTGTGAATGAAACTGAATTGTTACATATTTATTACTGATTTACTGTCCAAGAGGGCCCAATACCTCTTCTCACAATTAGTCCCACTGAAGCCAGCTTAATTACTAGCCTGTGAAAGGACTACTCGAGTGAGAAAGGGTAGCCAAAAAATGTCTTTGTGACAATATCTTCGGTGAAATAGTGGTTTACAGGTTTGATAATGATCCTGCTCTTACTATACCCCACTAGTTAAAATCTGAGTGGCAGATCTAAACTGCTGGCACAGAGTGCATTGAATGTGGCATGAGATTGTGATGTGCAATACATTTCATGGTGCATGGGCCTGAGCCTATGCTCATTGCAGTCAATAGTGAGGCTCCCATTGATTTTAACAGTATGGAGTCAGACCCCAAATGCATATTTGATATGTTTATGATTTCTTGTTATTTTTGTTTGTTAAAATGGCTTATCAGGGCAACCAATGAACTGCATGTGATTTGACTATTTTTACAATGTACTTACAACTCTGCTAGGCAGGCCTGCTTCTACAACCTAGGGCATTGTGAAAACCTCTTGTGATGATGACAGATGATATCACTTTGAATGATTGACCCATATAATTCACATCACACCTAGTTTAATATGACAGTTCTGTGGTTTGTATGTACCAAGTAGTTAAAAACCTCTTTAATTTTTTTAAAACAAGTGTTGGTGCCTTTTCTCATAGTTCATACGCTGTATGCATTGTATTGTACGTACTAAAGGCAAAATCCCCATCAGCAAGATTAATAGGTGAATCATCCGTTTGTTTGTTGGTCTTTGTGCACGTATAAGGCATCTTTGAATACACATCAGGTACACATTGGTGTTGTAGATCTGGCAGTAAGAATGAACTGCAGATATGAACAACTCAAATACATGGTCATTATTTGGCTACACACCTGGAGAATTAACTCTCTCTCTCAAAAAAAGAGAGAGAGGCCAAGATTTTTTTTAAAAGGTGTCAAAAGTTAGCCTCCAAAGTCTTTATGCAGGCACCTTAATAAGTAGCCTTATTTTCAAAATAACTCCCAATAACTCTCATTGACTCAACTATTTGTAAAAACCAGGCCATTTATCCAGGTACCTAAATAAGAATTCAGGAGCCTAACTGTAGGTTCTCTTAACTAACACACACCACCAATCATAATGAACCATTCCAATGGTACATCTAGATTACAGTCCTGATGCTCATTGTGGTCCACTCAAAATGATTCAGAGGAAGAGGAACACTCATGTCGAACATATTTGTGCAGTACAATAAAGTAGGAGAAATCTTTTTCAGTCCACCTAGTAGTAGGTTTATGCCCTGAAGCATGAAGCTAGATAAGCCTTATCATTTCTATCCTTGTGCAACTGCAAATAATATTCTTAGAGAAAAGCATAACATACTAGCCTAAGTACAGGGCTGAGAAGCAGACACTTCCCTGGTCCCCTACCCACTCTGATGCCATCTGTGACCTTGGTAGGTTCCTTACAGCCTGATTTCAGTTGGAGTTTTGGGACCCATTTTTGAAAGTCAAACTATTAACCTTTGGCTCAATTTCCCCATTTGGGATAATATATAATACATAACATCCTTTGAAACAGGTATAAATATTAACTAATTGTTGTGAACTGCTTTGAAGAAGAAAAGCATAATATAGTGTATCAGACACAGAAAAGTCTAACCCTTATTTTGAAACTTGCCCTGCGTCTTAATAATATAATGTAGCAGTGAGCTCCTAATGTTGTATTTTTAAAAAAATCCCTTTTTATCAGTTTAATTAGGTTGCCTTTTAATATCTTTGAGTACCTCCTTGTTCTAATATTATGGGAAAGACTTAATCAGAGCACCGGAGTGGCCTTTTCAACATCATTCATTGTTTTATACATCTCTACAATAGATAGTCTGATTCTTCTCCATTCCTAAATAAATCGTATTAATCTGTTTGTCTCTTTGTAAATTCATGGTGGTGTGTACAAAATAAAGGTTTTCTTCCATAGGGCTAGTCATCTAGATTGACACATTGCTCCTAGATCACAGTAAGTGGCAGTGCATACCTGAACGACTCCAGAAGTAGCCCAAGAAATGAACTGCCCTTTAGAGCTAAAATTTCCTCCCTGGATTCCCTTCTCCTGGGGAGAAGTAATCGGAGGTCTCTACCCTGTTCAAAATCAGACACATTATCTTCTGTATGTAATGCTGTAAAAAGAATCCAATTCAGTTTTACTGGTCAGTTCTGCCCAGCCACTTTCAGATGTCACCAGCATCGGCTGCTGCCAAACAACTTAATGGTACTAAAATACTACAGAGATTGTTTGAAATCCACATAACATTCTTAAGTGCTACAGAGTGCACTGGGACCATATACAGCAGCAAATATATGGGAATGGATTTAGTGTTGTTTCCTCCATCTCTCTAGGGTCATCACATCTCTCATTTGCTGACATTCTTGTGCACTATTTATTCCTTTCACTTTACTTGCCATTTATTGCATCCATGTGAGCAGTAGGGAATACAAATTTAGGGGGGCTGGAAGTATAAGTGTTCCTTTATGGCCAGAATACAGCCCCCGCTTGAAGATCCGTTATGGCAAATGAGAATGCCATGCACAATTGTGACAAATCCCTATTTGGGATTTAGGGGGATTAAAACACTACTTGTACATTGGGACTAAGAAGCCTTCATTCACACCTTCAAACAGAGTCAATTGAGGAAGATCTCACTCATAAATGCCATCCATCCACATCAACATGTGGGGGAAACTGATGGGGCTGGCGATGAAAGGGGGAGAATCCCACTAACAAAGGAAGAAGGCACATACCAAGGGACAAGACGTAGCTCCTCCCCAGGAGTCTCTGGCACCCAATGGCTAACTGTGGGAGATGGGTGCTGAATGGCCAGCATTCCACAGATCCTAGGATTTAGCCCAGCACAGGGGCCATCTGGAGCCTCTTTTTGCTCCATTCCAGCAGCCCACCCAGCCCACCCAAACTAGGAATGGGAACCTGGCCTGACAGACGTGAATCTAGCCAATTGCTTGTTTACGGAGTCAGGAAGGTATTTTTTCCTCCCATGGGCCAAATAGGTGGAGGACCAGGATGATTTTTGCCTTCCTCGCAGCACCTGCAAGCCACAGTGGGTTAAGCAGGAACACACATGGTACCTAACTGAGGTACTGGGATGGTGTTGCTTACTCGTCACAACGGGCAGCCAGGTTCCAGTGCAGTTAAGAGAATACAATGAATGGTTCCCAGAGGTAAAAGACCTGGGATTTTGGTGATAGGCCTCAGGCTCATGTGATAGAGTGAGACCTTGTGGCCTTTGCAGGCTGAGGTTAGACCTTTTGGCCCTCGCAGGCTGAGGTCCCCACCCTGCTGCAGCTTCTGTCCGCCTCACAGGAGGGAGGGTGCTAGGACTCAGAGAGAGCTGAGTCCTGGGAACAGGCTAAAGAGAGCCTACCTTGTGTTATGGGTTATATGGTAAATAGCTCTGTAACCCTGGCACCAGTTACGGGTTATATGGTAAGGAGTCCTGTAACCCCCACACTTGAACCAATTAAATGCCTGGTATTGGAGAGTATGGGTGATGGGGAGGGGCAGTGCCCCTCCCTTGTGTTAGCAGTTTAATAAAAGTTGCCGTAGGTCACTTAATTCCATGCATGTGTCTGTCGTCATTTTGCCATGTCCACATCAATAAAACTTTCAGTGTAGATTTATCTTACTGTAAATTTTGATTTAAACACTCAAGTTGTATAAAGCTTCACTAGGTGCAATATGGGATTGGTTCATACCAAGGCTCTTGCATATCCCTACCTTTGTCCCTCTATTTCTCCTGCTTTACATCTCCCCACTCAAAGCACTATCATACTCACTCTCTTCATAAGAGAAGAGGACTGAATGGTACTCCTGTCAAACCCCTGAAATGCCATTTTAAAAAATGGGCCACAGAGGCTGCCATATTGACCAACAAAAGGTACCCCTTCCTATAGGGATTAAATGTGCTGCCTATACAGCCCCTGCACATCTGGCAAGACCAGAAACAGAGAATTAAACCAGGCATGGCTGCAAACAGAGACCATAAATGGCAGCTAAGCCACAAACATGTATGACATCAGGTCAGAACTTACAGAAACCACAGACCTTTACCACTTGAGGTAAAAAGAGAATCTTCACGAGCTGTAGCAGTAATAGGGCTCAAACTCAATGTAAGCTGTAGGCACTAAAGAGCAATATGACAGCACACTTGAGTGGCCTGGCATTCCATTCAGCAACGGAGCACAGACCCACTAGTTAGTTTATCATCACAAGGTTGAATAGAAGTCCTACAATATATAAATCTATTTTTGGTTTACTAGCTGCACTTAGCTCCACCACCACAGCCAACTCAACCACACTACATCCAGGTAACATCTGCCTCAAAAGGCTCATAACAATCCTTTATGAGAACCTACCCCAACAGGGCCTGAATCACAGAAGCTGGAGAACAGGATGGGATTCCCCAGGAGAACTAAATAGCAACACCCGATGATCGAATGATAGGTGTCATTATCAGAAAGGTGCAAGGCTTACCATGCCACGCATAATGGAGTACACCACTTCTAGAATGCTCTCAAGCTTACTGAGTAAGGAATAAGAGAGTAACTCCAAGAAACAAACTTGGGTCCCTAATGTAGTGCTATATACCTGGATACACTTGGATCAGCCAAATAAAGCCACCACTCAAGAATTTTCCCCATCTGTTTGGGCATTTTATGCGAAGACAAAACTTAGTCCTCACTGTTCAAGAAAAATGCAAATGGATAATCAGGGGTATTGATTTCATAATGATTAATAGCTATTCTTCAATATCAATTTACATCCTGCATTCAATACACAGTGAAAACTCCCACTGACGTCAGTGGGAATCTCTCAAGGAAGGTGTGCCGGACTAGATCCATTGTTTTCACACTTGAGAGACATCTCTGTCCATTCCTCTTGTTTTGTATATTATAAAAGCATGCACTTATACAGTAATTTAGCATTTTCTCAATAAACAGAAATTGTGATTCATGATTCTTTATCTGCCTGTCCTCATTTCTTTAAAAAAAATGAGTCACTGTTGTTTAATCTGATAATTATGCAAACACTAAATCTTACACTGGAGGAGAAAATGTTAACACACATTGAAAAACCAAAACGCGTAGAACTATAATCTGTATGATAAAATGCATTACTCTGTTTAAAAGGATTGTTTTACAGAAGCAATTAACAATCAGCAATCATATAGTTCAGACCGGTGTTTTGATGCCATCTGTTGGAATAAGTCTTCGCACTCCCTAGAATGAAGCTATAATTTTCATTTTATGATTTCATTAGATACATACAGTATAACAGCTACAAAAAGAAGAAAAAAGATTTAACTAAATACTTTCATTTTAAAAGTGCTTCCCTAAACAATTCAGTTTGTCACTGTTTATTTTTTTAAAGGGACATAATTTAGATGTGCAATATGCCCCCAAAAACCCAACCTCTCATTATGATGTTTTAAAATATGTCAAGCAATGAATTTCCTATCAACTAACTTTTATAATTTTTATTTTATGCATACTGTAAATTTAAGTTGGTTAGAAAAATTGTGAAAGAAAATTTATTTTTAAAAGTCGTACTTTTTACCCCTTTGTATGATTCCAAAGATGTGCAATGCATTTTTTTCCAGCAAAAAGGCCATTTGGATGAGATGCTTCTCTAAACAGTCATATTTTTAATTTATTAACGTATTAAATGTTAGATTAAACCTTTCTTTGTTTTTAATACACTAGGGGGAGCTAGATCCCTATATTGTATATGCACAATTAATTGGGGGGAAAAGTTTAACAAAGTAAACATCTTGAAATAATAGTCTTATAAATTGCTTAGGAAAGAGATATATAGATCGCTATGTGACAGCACGTTAACAAATTCATGTAATGCAATTTATGAGGAAATATTAAACAGAGAGAATATTATTACTAATTATTACTAATTAGTAATTCAGATAAAGTTTACAATTACCTGTGATTAAGCATGATGAGGTCTACAGTTGTGAATCTCAAAAAAAAGCATGAAAGAATGCTCCTCCTTCTCACAAAAACTACCGTCCATTGTCCAGTCTGAATTCTGTAATAAAGGCCATTGCATTGTAACATCAACAGCAACATTCCCATAAGGAAGCTGCACTGTACTCATGTTTACTTCTGCTTCTTCATGTCATACCATTCCAGAACCACTGAAAATATTTTTTTAAATCCAGAAAAATTAACTTTTAAGATATGAAATTCTAAACTCACTTAAGCTCCTGCAAAATTTTGCAGATAGATTAGTCCTCCAAAACACACTGAATGTTTGCGTTTTGAAAGCTTAAGATAGCAAATACTTTAAAGGTTGTGATCTAGCTGGGGCATCCCTTTTCTTGCATAAGAAAAAGAAAGTCACAATTTGGTAGGTACTGGCTTTAGAACTGCTACTAAGTGTAGCAGTGGCAATGAGAACATTACCAGCAATTTTCAAAATTAGAAACAGACCAGACAATGTACTTGCATACACAATTTTGGCCTGAATCTGCAAGCTTCACTTTTGTAATTAATCCCATTGATGTCAGTGAGACTCCTGGCATGAGTAAAGACTACTCACATGAGTAAATGTTATAGGACCCATATGGTACACCATGCATTTAATTTATAGTGCAGAGAGACAATTAGCATAGTGCCCCAATAACAGGATAACATGCCCTGTCTAAAAATAATGAATTTGTGAAAAAACAGCAATCTTTTTTTCCAAATAGATCATGATAATGTATAACATATCTCATAAATCCTCTGAATGCTCACAGTTACAGTTATTATATTTAAAGGGAAAATGTCAAGTTCTTTCAAAGTAGATTTTATTTGTAAAAGTACATCTTGCTTTCCAGAGTTTGAAATACAATCTTGAACTTTAAAATAATTTGCCTTTTTCTTACAAGTGAAATGCCTTTCAGTGTGGTGAACACTGATTTTTGTTTGCATTTCTCATATGGTGAGCAAGTCAACATGATTCATCATTGTTTATTTCCCTGTCTGGCACATTTCTCACAATAACCCTTATGAAAATATATGACAGTATGCTCCCAAAATACTACAGCAGAACTACCAAGAAGTGTTGATCTACAATAAACATCCATTTTTAAAAATATAGGTAAGGTTTTAGCATTGATATATCCTCTCTCTGCTGGCATTAGAGCAGCAAAGTAAAACTACAATATTGTCATTCATAAATAGTAAGTATATTTTCAATATTAATTAGTGAATGTTTGTAATAAACTTGGCAGATGCAGAATTGAATACAAGCACTAAAATACATTACTCAGCAATTCAAAGATGGATTAAAAAAAACCAACAAACAGATATTCGGTCTTCAGAGGACACTGTTATCAGATCATAATTATTTTAAAATAAATCCAATGTAGAGCCAAAACTATTTGAAAGTGTGTTTTCAAGCAATCGTTTTGTCAAATTAACTTAAAACTATAAATCAATAATTTTTTTAAGAATTGGTATGAAATTGTTTTCTCTGCAATTCCACATTAACTCTCAAAATTCCATTATCACTAGTCTTTGGGACAGGGACCATCTTCTTTTTCTGTATTTGTACAGGGCCTCACATAATGGGGTCCTGATACACAACTGGGGCTTCTAGGCACTATAGTAATACAAATAATAAATAATATTAGGAGTGCTAGAATCTCAGAGGTGGGTATTGAAGGTCCTGATCCTGCAAGATGTGAGCACTCTGGTGCTGATGCAGAAAAAGCACATTGGTACATGCCTAACTTTAGGCACATGAGGAGTCACACTGAAGCTCCTGACAACCCATGTGGTACAACACCAACAAATACCTACACCAGCATGACTGTAGGGTAATCTGGGCTCGTCTGTTCATCACAGAAGCATTGTGCCATTAAAACTTTGTAAAACTTAACTTGTTTGTTCTTCCCTGTTCCCTGCTATGCATTGATTTGTCTATTTTTTTCCTTTTTCTTTTTAAGACCACAAGCTCTTTCAAGCAGGGATAATGCTATTCCACCCACACCCCACTCCTGCGGGAAAGCCCATATTGTTGGTATTCCCAGTAACAACTACTGAATACTACTATTTATAGTAAATATGTGGGAATGTTCACTTCTAGAGGGAAACAGGAAAGTTTTACAGATCCTTATGCCAGGAGGAAGCATTAGATCATGCAGTCTGACCTCCTGTGTAACACAGGCCATGCTGATTTTGGTGCAGAAGGAGCAGATGGGCTCTAAAATAGGTGATCTCTTTTTGATTAGAAGCAACATCCTATCTGTGGTTTCACTTGCTCTTTGGATTTAGTACTAACTACAGTTTATCTGGCACATAAATACACCATCAGAGGTCCTAACCACATCAGCCACACCATCAGGAGCTCCTTCACCTGCACATCTACTAATGTAATATATGCCATCATGTGCCATCAATGCCCCTCTGCCATGTACATTGGCCAAATCGGACTGTCACTACGCAAAAGAATAAATGGACACAAATCAGACATAAAAAATGGTAACATCCATAAACCAGTAGGAGAGCACTTCAATCTCCCATGACACTCTGTAGCTGACTTGAAAGTTGCCATACTTCTACAAAAAAACTTCAAAACAGACTTCAGCGAGAAACTGCAGAGCTGGAACTCATCTGCAAACTTGATACAATCAGACTGGGTCTGAATAGGGACTTGGAATGGTTATCTCATTACAAGTAGTAATTGTCACTGTTCACACATTCTCACCTTCTAATCAACAGTTGTAAATAGGCCGCATCTACTCTAACTGAATTGACTTTGTTAGCACTTGCCCTCCCCATTGTTGTTTCTCACCCTTGGATGTATATATATACCCCTATCTGTGATTTTCATTTCATACATCTGACGAAGTGGGTTGCAGCCCATGAAAGCTTATGCCTGCAGAAATTTGTTAGTCTTTAAGATGCTATAGGATTCTCGTTGTTTTTGATAAATACAGTAGTAACATGACATCTTTGAAATCTGGCCCTTCAATCTCTGTACAATAGAGATTTGAATTGCATCCTCAGTGTTTGATTTAAACTGTGCAATCTTTGGGGCAAAGGCCGCCTCTTCATCTGTAACTGTACAGGGAGAGGTGCTCTGACAATGCTCAAGAAACAACATATATCATTATAAATATTCAAAACATAGCATAAACATTAATGAATCCAGCATCACAAACACCACATTATTCCCCTTTTAATGACAGGGAAACTAAGGCAAAATAGGCAGGTGAAGCAAATTGCCCAAGGCTATAAGAGCACACTGCCTTCCCCTCATCACGTCATGAACTCAGACATAACTAACATCTAGTGCTATGAAAAACTGACACAACCTTTGGGACTCTTCATAACAGTAGAGCATCCTTAGTCAAACTCTCTCCTCCTACCACTGTAGTGCATTGTGCCGGCTAATTGTCATCTTTCATCCTCAGAAAAACTGCAGTTTCTTGCATGTACATAGTTTACAAAGTGCTTTGAGATCCTTTGGGACTGAGAGTGCTATGTCATTATAAAATAATAATAATAATTCTAGTATTACTACTTTTGTCAAAGCACATATATTCTGCATGGGTGTCACAAACACACACACACACACACACCGTTTTATAGGCCCAATTTTGTCCTAATTCTTTTAAGCTATAAGACAGGATTCTCAAATACCACAGCCAAGAGATATGAAAAATCATCAGGTTGCCAAACTGGCCCCTTTGCTAGAGAATCATAAATGAGTATTGATGACAATGGTGAAATGAGACAGTGTTCTCTGCTTAGAGTGGCTTGCATCTATTTTCCCAGTCCCACTCCCATAAAAGACAAGGCACTTCTAGTCTGGGGAGGCCATGGCACTTGATTATCTATTCAATTAATGAGAATTACTAAAGGAAAAAGAAAAGCAGGGTAATACCACAGGGTGAACTCTGACATACAGGCAGAAAAGTCAGTCACTTGAGACAGTAACTGTTTGTGTAGGTGACTGCTGGACAGTAAGGGCAGACATTTCATATTTTGTCTAGGATAGCAATGAGAACCCATTAAGCTAGCCCTGCACAGATATTAGTATGTTTCCAACAACAGACAGACAATGTCATCCCCACAGCTATGATTGAGTTATCACTATGTCACCATCTTCCAGCACATCTTGCTAGGGATTTCCCAAGGGGATTTATCTCTAACTCTCTTAAATCAGACCAAATATTGTGGGGGAAGAGAAGACAATAAGTTTGCCATTTACACATTTTCATACTGTGAAAACATTACGAAATTCACCCCTGTGGACGAGGTCAGCCAACGTTTATACATTCATAGATTGTAAGACCAGAAGGGGCCATTCTGATCAACTAGGCTGACCTCCTCCCTAACACAGGCCATAAAATTTCACTGAGTAATTCCTGCATCAAACTCAGCATTTCTTTTAGAAAGATATCTTGATTTAAGGAGTTCACCTGATGGAGAATCCACAACTGATTAATTACCTCACTATTGAAAATCTATGCCTTGCTTCTAACTGGAATTTGTCCTACTTTAGCTTCCAACCACTGGATCTCATTACATCTTTGTCTGCTAAATTTAAGAGCCCTCTACTGTCAGAAATCTTTTTCCCAAATAGGTTCTTATAGACTGTGATCTAGTCACTTCTTAATCTTCTTCTGGAGAAACTAAACAGATTGAGCCTCTTTAGACTCCTAATGTAAGGCAGGTCTTCCAGACTTTGAGTCATTCCTTTCGCTCTTTTCTAAACCCTTTCTATTTTTTTCCAAAATCTTTTTTGACTACACACGGCAGTCCAGTAATGCTCTCACTAACGCCATACAGAAGGTAATACCCACTTCCCTACTCCTATTTGATATTTGCCTGCTTATAGAGCCAAAGATCGCGTTAGCTCTCTGCCACAGCATCACACTGGGATAGCATGTTCAGTTGCTTATCCACCATGACTCCTAAGTCCTTTTCAGAGTCACTGCTTTCGAGGATATACCCCTCCATGCCCTCATTATGCACTATTTAAATCCCACTTCAACCTTATTTTGAGGACATTAAAAGGTGCGTAAGCCTGCATAGGCCCTTTGCATGGGAGTGAAAATTTCACTCTCAGTTCCGATACTTCTAATATGGCTCTGCAATTTCCAACCCTCTCCTCTAGATTTTTGGAGGTTTGGGTTTTTTGGGGGTTGGATTGGATTTTCTGTTTTTATACACACTGGTGACTTTATGGACTACACCCTTGCAACAGCACATGCTTTCAGCTGCTAGTTGTTTATGTTGCATGTAAAAACGAGGAAAATAGAATACAATAAGAAAGGGAAAAGATTCCTAACATCCTTCCGATACAACTGCCAATATCATCCAATCTGATCAAATTAATTACAGTAGCTAGAATTTTTACTCTAATTATTCATGCATACAGCAGGACAATTTTTCATCTGTTTTTGCATATAACACACAGCTTTATACTGCTGTGTTACAGGCTGTTTTCACAGGCAAAAGTTGAAGAACTTTAGGTTGCACTAACACCATTTAAAGATCAGGCAATACTAACGCTCATCCAATTCACTAGCACCTACCTATAATTTATTGAATGAGCTAATGAAGCTCTGCTTTTTATAGCCATTGTGCCAACATACAGGAGCACATTGTTGTAGAGAGAAGATGGGGAGAAATCTTTAAAGCAAAAAATCTTTCTACACTTACAAGTATTTGAAATGTGATCAAAGTAGCTAAAGTAATTTACATTTTAAATAAAGCAATCTTAGCTAACTCAAAACTGGTTAGTAACGAGCCTGGTCCAACATCTATTAGGATGAATGAGAATCTTGCCATTGACTTCAATGGGCTTTGGATCAGACCCAGTGAGCAAGTGATCTAAGTCCAATGGACAGGTGCACACAACAAGAAGCTACTTTCAGTGGGAGTTGTATAGCTAAATTCTCAAGTCAGCTTTTAAAATCTCAACCCCTTCATGTTCAGTTCATTAAACCCTTAAATAAGCCACTGTAATTTACTGTGTCAGAGATCCCTGCCTTAGGGGTTGCTGGACATTTTTGGAATCGTACTTTTCAACCCACAATGTAACACTTTGAAAGTCTTTTATAGTGCAGCAGGCCTGGAGCCAGCTAGAAGAATCTTGGTGAGTGTGTGTTCATATCCACTAGGATCATGACAGTCACTCAGCATAAGGTTTCCCATACCATCAAGCTGTTGGTTTATCAGTTTTGCAGAGCTGAACATGGGATGAATATCCTTCCTGACCTCTGCAGCTATCAGTTTATGCCTTGAAGTAGGAGATTTATTTATGTATTTCCATTCTTAAATGTCCTGTGGCTGAAAATAAATGATTAAATGCTCTGAGCACCTCTTCCAATAACATGATAATCAACAGTTAAACTGAACGCTGACCATAGTCACAATTCATTCCCACTTCATAACTCCATTATACTTCAACTCCTAGATATTCCAAAATCATCCCAATCCTTTTGCAAGACCCAGTTACAAACTGCTTTTATTTTTGCATGCAAAACTAAATTATCTTTCCATTTTAATTGCCTGGTTGCATTATTTGACATCTTGTTCTCCTGTGCCAGAATTCTACAGGCTGACTACATGTTATGAGTTGAGAGATGACAAGGGGATTTTTGCTGCCCTAAGTGAACCAGTGCCCAATCACTGCCTATTAGTCCAGGTCACTGAACATTTTGCTACCAAAATCCAGTCCTTTCTGTAGGCTACAGCTGACCTCCAACTGAAGTCAATGCATACACAGGGAAGTAACTAGTTGTTCTTATGCTCTTGTTCTTTACCTGTCATTCGGACTTCTTATTGTCATAAAATATGACAGCACAGAATGAAAGTTCTAGAGGGCTAGCAGTGTTAGTCTGTATACAGCAAAAACAACGAGAGTCCTGTAGCACCTTAAAGACTAACAAATTTCGCAGCCCACGAAAGCTTACGCCCGCAGAAATTTGTTAGTGTTTAAAGTGCTACAGAACTCTCGTTGGTTTTTTTTTTTTGTTTGTTTTTTTTTTTTTGGGGGGGGGGGGTGTGTTTTGGTCATACAATGAATAGAATAGTCAGTTTTCACTTTAAGAAAATTTAGAGAAGTGACTTAGGACTAGAGCTGGGCAAATAATTAATTTTTTAGTTTGCTGGCAATTGCAATTTTTTAAAAATCATTTCAGATCATACTGAAAATTATTTCAACCCAAAATGAAATTTCAACTGCAAGCATTTTCTTTTCTAAAAAATATTTAAAAATAAAATTAAAGGAATTTTTAAAGCAAAAAGTCATTTCAAATAAAAAAAATTGAAATGTTTCATTTTGAAAATGTCAAAATGAAATGTTTTGAGGTTTTTTTTTTAAAACAAACCATTCAGCAAAATCATTATGAATTTGCAAAATGTTTCAATGTCACGTAATCTGCATTTTTTGCTGAAAAAATTTCAGTTGAAAATTTCCCCCCCAGTTCTAATTAGGAACCTAATTAGGGACTGAAGCTCCTAAGGTACGTAGAGGCTTTTGAAAATTTTATCCTCTACCTTTCTTAATCTTAAATATGCCCAAGTACCCTCTGGATCAACTGAAAAAATAAATTAGTTTGATGGTCTCACCCTACTCATCTAGTATACATTTATCCACATATTAAAACCACTCACAATCATAGACAAATGGAAATCTCTGCTCAGGACAGACCTCAAAATGGAATGATGGTGCAGATCGATGTAAAATTTTCAAAGGCACCTCAACTACTTAGGAGTTTAAGCTCAATGGTACTTACATGCTTTTTAAAATTTTACCTATGGACTTTGGCATGGACAACGCTACATAGCTAAAAACGCACAATTGTTAACATCATATATAGTCAGGCATAGTGTGATCAGGATCTCACTTGCACATGTGCAAATGTCATCTACATTCTTTTAAAATTCATAATATTAGTTCCACTGAATTTATAAGAAGTCCATTTTAATGATAATTGGCCCAACTGGTCCTTGGTGTAAATTCACTGAAGTTACATCAGGGAGGAATTTGGCCCAATGTCTCAAACATCAACTGAAAGCATGACATCTCCAAGAATTGATAGACCAAATGTATTTTTTTCTTTTAAAAATAAAACGCACATACACGCACACACAGATATCAACGTTATATCAGGAAACCAGTTCTAACCACAGTCATATGCAGTTGTATTACCACTACTCTGTACATTGAAAATTCCCAAATTGCAATAGCCAATTTTTCAAAATAAAGGGACTAGTAACTGTAACCACTGGAGACAGTAGATACTGGGCAATTACTGTTACAGGAATCAAGAAGCATAATAATCCTTGTGTGTTCTTGATTTATTAAACCACATGAGTTGACTATTAGGGCAGCCGTTGGTTTTGTCCTAGAATTTTGCTTTCTCCATAAATATTTGTTCCTGGCTATTTGAGTCAGGCTCTTTTAAATCAATCATTCTAAATTCTGCATGTTGACTGGGTGACTAATCTCCTCCATGTAGAGCTAAGAAGAAAGTATTTCCCTTTCCTCATTTTTTATTTACATGCAGAAACAACCGTTCACCTAATCTCGTCCTCCTTGATCCCTCTAAATGGCTAAATAGTATTTTCTTTCAGAACTCTGCAGAGAACACACATTCTAATAAATGTGTAAAAAGTATGTGACTCAACACAAATTATTCTTCATGACTAGGAGACCTGATATTGCTAAGATGCAAAGGTAACAACAAAAATGGCAGAAAGAAACAAAATCAGGGAAATAGCTTTCACACTGTAAGGGCCAAATTCTGCTCTCAGTTAAACAAGTATAAATCTGAAGTGACTATTCATTTACAGTGGTATCTCTTTGGAATAACCAGAATCACCCAACAGACACCATCATAACTCTGAGTAGAACTTAGTACCAAATGGAGATCTTTGCCTTTTGGAGCGTGAACAGGGTATCAATATACTTTTCATTTCAACTTTCAGTTCATATATCACCTCAACCACCTAATGGAAGATTTTCAACAACAAGAAAGCCTTTGTATTCAGAATCTCCTAATATACATTTTGTATAGTAGTTAAAGATCCAATTTCCCCACTTCTCAAGCTTTTCATTTTTAGTTTAAAATACCTTATTGAGCTTAAAACAAATTTTTCTATTTGCCTAAGACTTGGGAGGGTGGATAATTAATGGATGCTCCTCTCCTCCCCATATGCAAGCATAAGTCATGCTGCAAGAGACTGTGACTAATCCAGTATATCAACATTTTATTCAGTCTTTAAAACATGAATATTTAAAGAGAAGACTTTTTTCCCCATGCAGAAGACTGAATAGAAAGCTCTTATCTGAAATAGTAAAAGCTGTTATTTTTTTCCCCAAGAGGTTTTAGACTGTATAGAGATAGTTACATACACAGGCATCTCAAATGAGAGGGCACCATACATACATGTAATTGGTTGCTTTTTCTTTTCCTCGGCAGTCTGAAAAATATGTGAAAATGTGCCTGTTTCTGACTAGCCATTAAAAGGCAGTGGTTGCACCATACTGTGATTTGGGGAGCTGAAGAAAATAGCCAGAACTGACTGATATCTGATAAACAGTAACAGGAGTCAGTTTATTGCACCAATCGTTAAATAATGGTGCTGATTATAAGGCAGATGCTGTAATTGTCTGTCATAAATCTTAGTCATTTGTGACAGGAGCACAATGAAAGAGAGCATCTGCTTGAGGGCAAATGACTTCTGATAAATATCAGCTCTGCTAAAATGTACTTGGATGTGTCTCAATATTTTGGAGAGCCATTCATGTTGCTTCCACAAATGTGAAGTTATTATTGGTTTGTATTGATTTTGCCACCTTTTTTTTTCTTTTTAAAGAGACAGAGTCAGAGAGTGACTCAAGGTTGAGTTGAATAGAATCTCAGGCTCTTTATCTGATCTACTCATTCCTCTCAAATGCACGTTGAGTGAAAAAAATAATTGCACTTTTTCAGAAGATTGCTGTGCAGAAACACAGCCTGGAAAATTCAATACGTAGTTTGGCTTTTTTAGTTTTTTTTCTTTTAAAGCAAACTTTCATGAAAGGAAATGTTTTTTCAGTTTACTTTGGTGTATTTTTTTTTTTGAAGGATTTAAATCTCATAAAGTAAGAGCCAGTCTGAGATTAAGTTATTTTTGTGGAATAATAAAATGCACACTTGAAATGCTATGACAAACACTTTTTGTTTTTAAAAAAATTCAATATGATTTTCATGCCAGGTCTCAAAGTAGAGTTTTAATAACAAAGGGCTAACTACCTTTCTGCTACCCTTTACCCACATTGAGCAGCACTTCAGTTACTGATCCTGCAAACACTTGCACATATACTTGCCCTTACACATTTGAGTAGGGGATTTCTCATGCATATAGGTAACTTTGAGCACTTGCATATGCATTTACGGGTTTGCGGCATGAGTGCATATTCTCTCTGGGCTTGTCTATGCTTACAGAGCTGCAGTGGTGCACGTTCACTGGTGCAGCTGTGCCGCTGTAGTGCTTAGTGAAGACATTACCTACACCAACGGAACAGCTTCTCCCATTGGCGTAGGCACTCCACCTCCCCCAGAGGCGGTAGCTATGTCAATGGGAAAAGCCCTCTCGTTGACGTAGGGCTGTCTACACCAGAGGTTTGGTTGGTATAACATCGCTCAGGAGTGTGCCACACTCTTGAATGACGCAGTTCTACCGACATCAGTTTGTAGTGTAGACCAAGCTTCAATGTTTGAATTTGGTGCTAGAATTTGGGCTCAAAACCTTCAGATAACAGATAATTTCTGTTTTAAATTACAAACTTTTTTCCTCTTTGATTGTCAAAGGAGACCATTCTTTCTTTTCCTGTAGCCACATGTCCCCTCTTCCAGATGAGTGCTGTAACCCCAAGGCTACAGGGTATTCTGGGGTAGGGCTCTCTCCACTGCTCCAGTGAAGCTGTCCCACTTTGTATGAAATATTTAAATGTTCATTGGGCCCGAGAGAGAGATAAAATGATAATGACGCTGGTGGTTAGGGCATTGATGTGCAGGGAAGACACCCAAGCGCCACTCCCTTCTCCAATGAATATTTAATTATTTATACAAAGTAGAACAGTTTCAACAACAGGTTCAGAAATACCCTACAGCCTGTGGGTGAGGGCACTCAATTGCAAAGTTGTAGAGCAGGGACTTGAATCCGGGTCCCCCACATCCCAGGTGAGTGCCCAGGCTACTGGCTAAAAGGGGGTAGGGAACATCACCACCATCTCCTGATCTGTTTTGTGAATCTAACCTAAGTATTTAATTTGCTATTACTAAAAAACATAGTACCGAAAACTGAAATAGAACGTTTCATTTTCGGACAACTGAAACGTTTTGGTGGACCCAAAACAATTTTTTTCCCCCAACGTTTCAATTTGCCAAAAATTCAAACAAAAATTAAAAATGGCAGTTTCACATTGACGTAAAACTCCCACCACCACTACTCCTGATTTTCTGGGACTGCCAGCAAACTGAAAAATCATTGACTGGCACAGATCTAGTGAGTAACTTTGCTTATCTGAGCAGCCCTATCTAAGCCAATGGGAAAACTCACATGAGTAAAGTTAATCATGGCTCAAAAATTAATTGTCTGAATGTCTGAAAATTGCATGCAGAGCAAGCACAAAATAAAATGTCATCGAATGAGGGAGTTTACATTTCTAGAGAGACCATCTGACAATACATAGTTATTCTAGAAGTGTGTCATTTCACGCAGACTGGTCAGTCTTCCACTTAACCTGGGTGCTTGGCCAACTACAAACCTTCTTACTAAATCTTCTCAAATATATTTTGGGATAGCTTGTTTTTCATTTGTTTTAATGAGGGATCATTAGATGACACAATCAATTCTATTTTTGCAGGCTCTGAGACTTTGTATCCCAGAATACATGACAGCCTCCACGGTGACTTAATCTCTATAAAAAGGTCTACAACTTTAAGGTTGTTTCACTGAGCTGCGGTGAAGTGCCTTTCAGTGTTTTTTGTTTTGTGTTTTGGGTGTGAAGGGAGGAAGAGGTTTGTTAGTGGGAGGAAATCACAAAAACGTAAAGCGCATTTTAAAGTGTGTATACGGAGCAACATTTAACATTATTTACAAATGCTTATAAATACTAACTGATGTGCTGCTGACTGTAGACTGTGCTGCTAATTCACTATTATTCGGACTTTAAAAATAATTAAATTAACCCCAGAACATTAATGTACAGTTAAGATTGAGAATTTACTCCCTCTTAATAAAATGGGTCTGGGGCTAATAAAATGAGTCCACCCTGTATATTAAAAGGATGCATGAAGATACAAAGCAGAGTTGGTTTTAGAACTTCAGTGAAAATTTCCTATCTGAACCATTCACATTAGCAGCTAGTGTTTCATATACTTATTCCCAGAGCAGGGGTCCTCAACCTTTTTCTTTCTGAGACCACCCAACATGTTGTAAAAACTCCACAGCCCACTTATGCCATAACAACTGTTTTTTGGCATATCCAGCAGATTAAAAGCAGTATTAAATTCATAGTTACACAGTTAAACATACACACGTATACAATATAAAAAAGAAAAGGATAATATAGGTACAAAAATAAAAAACTAAGTATTATTTTTGTTTTACTTACTTTGTGTGAAACTTTGTGTGAAACTTGCTGCTGGTCTTAATCCACAGACTGGCTGGTCCACTGAGGTGAATAAGGAGGTGGACGTACTGCTCCCTCCCTGAGCCCCGCCGCCCAGGGCTAAAGCCCAGTTTATTTTGGTGAACCCCCTGAAACCTGTTTGCGGCCCCCTAGGGGGCAATGGACCCCCGGCTGAGAACAGCTGCCCTAAAGAACCCTTCCACCTTCCTAAACGACTCCTACTGCCATTAGGCCCCAGTCTTCCCACGAAAGCAGACTTGACAACAACACGATTCCTTCCTGCTTCCTCCCAAACACCAGTCCAATTCATCTGCAGAGACAGCTGGTTTGGGGTCCATGCTACTTTATTTCCATCCCCATCCTGACCTCCTGAGAAGCACAGCTTTCATCTGCTGGCTTCCACCCTGAGGAAGTGATTGGAAACTGCAGTGATAACTTGGAATAAACATTGGGAGGACATTCTGGAAGTGTCTCCAGTTGGGACTTATTAGAAGCAAGAGTCTTGACTTGGCTGCCATTCTCAGCTGCCAGACACCCTCTCACTCCCAGATAGTTCCACTGAAACCCTATAAAACCAACTAATGTCCAAACTGTTAAATGTGCAGGGATTAGCCAGCACGAAAAAGGTTTAAAATATTTGGTTTTTAAAAAGGATTTTAAAAATAATGTACTTATTAGGCACATCAGAAGCATGCGCATGTTCCCCATTGCCCTGTTCAAGGGCTCTCTCCCAACATTGCCGATCCCAAGTGTCAGACCTCAAAAACAAGACAGATTGGCGTAAAGTCATTATATGTTTCAAAAACACCACATTTGCATTTTTTTTTATTTGCCGTCTCGGTTTTGAGCCTTTTGAGTTCACATTTTCTCTGCAACAATAAAAGCTAGAAATTTACTATTTTTTTAAAGGAAAACTGAGATTTTCACATAATCACATGATTCCAGAAGCTGGGGCTTTAGGAAATGTATCAAACACTGAGAAAGTTGGCAACACTGCTGACTAGATATTCAAAGACCTGTGCGCGATTAACCCAAATTACACAAGAGAACTTCTCCTTCAACCACCATGACATCCCACAATGGCTCCATTCCATTGGAACTGTGAAAGTGACAGTCAACAACAGGAGGCTTGTGAGGGCACAAGATAGAATTTTCACTGGAGCTGGAACTAGACTATGGAACTCACTGCCACATGAGAGAGAAGACAGGCCACAGGCCTATACACATTCAGAACTAAATACAAAACTTTTCCCCCCTCATTTTAACTCTCCCTTAGGTGTGCAACAGGCTGGGAAGGAAGAAAATGATTCTGATGACTATTTTTAAAATATCTGGGACCTGAGATGGACTAAGGCAATCCAAGGCTATAGGCACATCATAACACCTCCCCTTCTGTAATCCAAATATACATTTGGAGTGATGTTGGCAGGGGGATGCCCTCCCCTTCCAGAGAGATGTGGCAGAGGCATGGGGGTCCCCATCTTCCCCCAAGGTGTAGCAGCGGGTTCCCCTTTCCTTCAGGAGCAGCAAGCAGGGGTACACTCTATCCCTGGAGAGCAACCATGGTGGCAAGTTGTCTGACCCAGTACAAAGGCTAGCAGCAAGGGTGTATCTGCTTGTGTGGGTGGGCAAGGCCACACCTCTCTCCTGCCACATGCAGATTTCTCTGCTGGTGCGGCCTCCTACTGGTGGTGGTGGGCTTGGCATTAACACCCCTTGAAATGCATTGTTTAGTTCACCTCGTTTTAGAGCTATTGTGTCATGCTATCTGCACTCAGGCAAACATGGTGCTGCAGTGATTACACTCGGGTCACATTTTCAAGCTTTTCTTTGCACCCATGAGGACTAGAAACTTTCTTTAAAAAAAAAAAACCAAAAAAACCCCCAAAAACCTGAAGCAGATATTCTGATATAACAACATGACTCCAGGAGGCAGGGTCTGTGGCATAGGCTTCTAGTGCCTATGCTTTAATGTGTCCCTGCTTGAGAGATGGTCAGAGAATGGGACCATATGGGTATAATAAACAGGAAAAGCAGCAAAAAATAAAATAAAATAAAATAGAAAAGTTCCCAGTGGAGACAGAGGTATTGCAAAAGTTGCTGGAAGCAAGTTGGCTGAGCCTTAGCCTACACTACAAACTTATGTCAGTATAACTGCATCACTCAAGGGTGTGGAAAATCCACACCTCTGAGGATGTAGTTATACCGAGTTAACCCCTGATGTAGTCAGTGAACCACCTCTTGGGGAAGTGGAGTACCTGTGCCGATGAGAGAAGCTCTCCTGTTGTTGCAGGTAGTGTCTTCACTTTGTGCTACAGTGGCCAGCTGCATCATGGCAGTGCGGTAAGTGTAGACATGCCCTGAGTTTGGACATCAAACTGCCATGGCCTGATGCCTTGAAACAGACACAGCCTATTCCTGGCTCCTGAAGGAAGTGGGCAAATTTACCCAGAAGTTCTCTCCAGACTGGCAGAGGCCGCCACATGAGACTATTACACATTAGTTGTTTGAGTCTATGTTTTATCTATGACAGCATTTGTAGTTTAACATTTTTATACTTTATTTATTAAACTTACACAGCCTTCTTTGTTGTGCTCCTTCGTCTCTCTCTTCCCACCCCTCCCATCCCAGCCCTTTACAACATTTTCTTTCTTTATCCTGTGCAACCTGGCTTATCTTTCTACCTTTTTCATAGTGATTCCCTCACTCTAAGTTGTCTATTGAATATTCTTTGGAATTTTTCCCGTTCATTTTTCTCTAAGTGTCTTTTTTCCTCAACTCCTCTAATTTCTGCCATTCTCTTGTTCTTATTTTCCCTCACATCTGCTTTTACCTTCAGTGTTTTCTTTCTTCTTCTGACTTTTCACCAGGTTTCTCCTGTCTTCCACTGTCTAGCCTTCTTTATACACACTATTATTTACCACTCAAACTTGCTAAGCAAAATGGTATCCCACGTGGACACACTTTTAAGACAAATTTCCATCCCCTGAATTCCCCCTCACCCCCCAGTTACACTCCTGTACTGCAGAGGGCAACACCACCAAGTTCTTGCCCCTTGCAGTGTTTAAAGTGTGCATTCAGCCTTCACCTCCCTGCAGGTTACTCTGCTACTAAGCACAGTGGTGCTCTCTGTTATGTTGTGCTGTCTAAATGATAAGCAGGCAGGCAGTAATAATGGGGGCTTCACTGTGTAACGAAATGGTTGTTTGGAAAAGTGGCCAAAGAAAACTGCAAATATACATGGTGTTTGTAGTGTTCATTGCCAGCCTGAGGCAGAATAGGGATCTGAGCAAGGGAAGAGGGAACACTATGTCCCATACTGTCTCATCCCCTCTCCAATCTACAGGCCTGCTATAAAGCACTTGGAGCTGCTTATAATGCTGTTTAAAATGCAAGGTATTTTATTTATTACCCTTGTGCTTCTTATTACCATTCACACACACTGCATGAAAGCCTGGCAATAAAGAAAACTGAAGTTATGTATTCAGGAACAGGATAGGTAAAACACAGGCAGCTAGGATGCTCTGATAATAGCATCAGCCTTGAACGACTATGTGCTGCTTTTATGAAAGAGAAAGATTTTTGTTGTCTTTTATATCCATTTTCCCATATTTGCTAAATTACAGGCACTTGTTTTAAAAGTGGACTGCTATTCACTATAGAGTGCACATTTAGGCCCTCATTTTGACTAAAACCATGTCCCCAAAGGAAAGAACTGCCAGTACATTACACTGTAATGTAATGTAAATGTATTTATGAATGCCTTTAACCCAAAGCTACTCACTAGATTCTTCTGTACAGTTAGGTAGCTTACTCATCAAAAGACCTAACTGCAGAGGGGATCCTTTTTATCAAGGCTAAGTCATTAATGTTAGCATAGCTGTATTATACATGAGAAAAAAGCATTACAGGTGTACTTAACTAAATTAAACCTCATCACTAAATAGTTCACTCATAGAAAGTTTGGAGATAAAACAAAAATTCTAAAGATCAATTTACTTTTATTTAAAAATAAAACAACTAAATTTGTAATTAGTTCTCTGCTGTAGAAAATGTATTTTAAAGAAGCAAGAGAGATCAAGATTCAGACCCCCTAAAATTTCCAACTGACTGCTTTAGAAACTTCCAAAGAAGCTCACCAAGCACTAATGAAATCACACAATTATCACAACAGTTTCTTTTTAACTATTTAGCCAGATATTTTTACTACGTCTCACCCAAAGGGTGTCTACAGAGCCGCTCGGTGATGTAATTCCCAGCTTAGGAAGACATACATGCACTAGCTTTACTCAAACTCGTGCTAAAAATAGCATTGTGGCCATGGCAGCTGGGGCTAGCTGCCTGAGTATAAACCTATCTGAAGGCCTAGGTACATTCTCAGGCAGCTACCCCAAGTTGCCATCTGTGCTGCCATGGCCACACTGCTATTTTTAGCATGCTAGCTTGAGCGAGCAAGTGCATGTATATCTACCCCAAGCTGGGAATCACATCTCCCAGCTGCTCTGTAGCCATCTCCTTATAGGCTATGCTGAAGCTTACAGAAATGTATTCCTCCTCACAGTCAGAGGTGGGTAAAAATTTTTGGCTGAAATTTTTTGGCAAAAAATGCAGATATGGCAACATCGATTAATATTTTGTATATTCATGTAGATTTTGCCAAACTGGGTCATTTGGGTAAAAAAAAAGTCTGAAATAATTGAAACATCTTGTTTTGACATTTTCAGAATTAAATGTTTCTTTTTTTTATTTGAAATAACTTTTCATTTCAAAATTTCCTTTGATTTGATTTTAAAAATTCAAAAATGTTTAGTCTAAACTAAACATTTTGTTCTCCCTGAAACAACTTTTTTAAAATGTTTTTGAAATGGTCAGCTAACCAAAAAATCCATTACACACCTAGCTGTACTCACAGTACATTCACAGTGGGAATTTTAGGTCTGGACCGCACTGGAATATTTTCAGAACCTACAGACAGAGGCAGTTATCACAATTTCCTTAGGGGCCAGTGTGTGAATCCTTTACTTTCATTGATAAGCAGGTACCCTCAGGAGCAGTCCCACTGAAGTTGCTACTTGCATGAGTAACTGCTCACCTCAGTAAATAAAGGTTTCACAACCTGGTCCTAAATTATTTGATAAAAATCATCTTCTGGTAAATACAGACAAGTGAAAGAGAGACCATAGAGGAGGTGTAATTTACACACTGATTTTTGACTTCTAAATGCAGCTGCAATAATCATGGAAACCTTTTCCATAATATGCTGCATGAAAGGATGATGAGTGAACTAGTAGCATACCTTGGTTTCAAACATTTTTCTTGTAACTCTTAATCTTGATTCCAAAAATCTGCCATTCCCTTTTCAGTTTGAAGCTAAATATACTGTTCTTGTTACCTCTATGTTTCTTATTAGGATGGATTTTTACTGACCCCTCTATACACATCTTTTCAAGGCAGGTGAATTGTTTTCAATGGAATGCCAGTTGATCAGCGGGGTGTACAGAGTGTATCTATAAGACCACATGGGCATCCATGCCTCGAGAGAATACAGAATATCCTGGGGGCACATTAGGGGTTAAAAGCATTGCAGTATGCATTAAGCACATGTTTCAAGTCAGCAGGGTGCCAGTCTAAGATGTCCTCAAAGCCTAATTCGATAGATATTATGCCATATGCGGCTGCAAGTAGTTACTAATGAAGAAAGTAAAAATTTTATGGATGAGCAAAATAGGAGCTCTTATGGATGGAGTGTTTTTAAATCAGGTGTATAATTTACCTAGCATCAGACCACATGTAGAGTGCATTACTCAATTGAACTTACATGCAGATAGGAAAGCAGTTTCTTTTAATAAGCACTTCTTCAACTTATTGGCTCTACAATTACTTGCACCAAATTACCAGCAGCTGCTGCCTGTTTGGTGTTTTATTTTAGACAAGGAGTTACATTAGTTTCTAATCAACAAACCAGTCAAGGACTCTTAAATTTTTTTAAGTTTAATCTCCCCATTTATTTAGAATTAAACTGAAATATTGAATATTTTCATTATAATTTAGATTTTACTTAGTTTTTTCTTTAAACATAAATTTATTTTTAATAAAGTTCAAACGTATCCTATCTCTATATAGAAGATTACATAAATAAATATTTAGAATTTTATAAATAAATTTAGATTTAAGTTTAAATATATATATATATATATATATATATATATATATATATATATATATACACACACACACACAAAATATAACATTTTATACAAATATGTATGATTAATATTGGCCTTATATGTACAGTACTTTGACATTGCTTTTGTGAAAACATTCGGCTTGCCATAAACTGTATTGAGCTCCAAGATCCTCAATTTAGTTCCAAATCTCTTAACTTCACACTACAGGTGGAGAATTATTATTTACCATTATGAATCATACCTAAGACAGTTGGGCACTAATTAATATATCAAGATTCCAGTTTTTTATTAGCATTTTAATTAGGTTTAAAAAAATAGCTTCCAAAATAATTCTCATTATGAAAAATATTTATATTCATCCTTTAGATTTGTAACAGATATCTACCAGAAGTTTCCAAGCAAGTCAGTGTAATTAGTTATATGGTTTTCTGTAAGAAGAAAATCCATTTCAGTCATTTGGGGTTTTTTCCCAAAAAAACCCCCACTATATCCTAATAAGACAAAAGCCTTCCTTCAGGAATTTTTAAAAAAGATTTAGCAGAAGCCATTGAAAAACTAAAATAAACTTTAACATGATAATCATGATTTATTAATTAAAGTAAAAACCAGAAGGCTGTGTTTATAGTACTGTGGGACTTTTTTGTTTAAGAAAATCATGATGGCTGTGAGTTACCTGAACTAATTCCTGTACTGGACTTGCTAAGGGCCCATTCCTGTAAACACTGCCAAGAGAGTGATGCCCGCTCACAGCAGAAAACCCCTATACTCATGAGTAAGTGTTTGGAAGGTTTGTTCTTTAGTCAAAACAAGATCTAGTTAGGCTACCCCAGACCCATATTGATTCGGAAATAGTCCTTACATTATGCAACACCAGAACAAGCTAACTAGGAGCTTTTCTCTTTTATCACAGTTGATCAGGATTCTGTCCTGAGCACAAGAAAAGAATGTCATAGCTTTGGCCTTTGTGACAGGGTGGCAGTGTCTATATTTCTATATAGGCATGGCAGGGGTCTTCAATTGAAGGGTGAATCCCTTCAAGGCATATCCAGAGGGCATGGGTTCCAATGAGCCATCTTCTGGGAGCACTGTCTCTGACGCATGAAGGAATACAGGTGAGTACTCTAGTTCCTCAAACTTATGTGTGTTGATACCCTGATCGTGGTTGATTCTGGAAGAGGCTTCCCTTAAGGCAAGTGCTTGGGAAAAATTCTACCATCAGAGGGAATTAACTACTTGCATCAGAATGATGATAGATATAAAATCTATTCTATTTAGGTTCTTATACCATAGCCATCACTATGTTACCTGAGTGTCTGGTATCTGAAGTGTCGTCTTGGTGGTCCCAAAACAGGAATAGGAAGGTCTGGAGAAGTTGGGAGTAAAGGATACATATCCCACTACCAGTTACCTGCATCATCCAATCCTTTAAATCTTTGACTACCATTAAAGTTTAAAAACAAAAATGCTCACATTTTTATTGTAACCTTCTTCAGTTGACGCTGTTATTTTACTAATTATGCATCTTCCTCCCTCTTTTAAAATGCTCTCTCATGCAGCTGCGAAAATATAACCCCCTCAGGACCCAATCAGATTTTCACATCAATTTGTGTAATTGACACCAGGCTTAATACATCTCTTAATTATGACTGCAAACACTTTGTTAAGACAAATCAAACTTAATACCTTTAAAAAAAAAATCCCAACCAATCCTTCCCTAATCATTTAAAAATAACTAAGATAAAGATCTTTAAAAAGGGGAATTCAAAACATCTGCTTAGGTGCTTAGAATGGGTCTCAAATAGGGTGGCTTGCTGAGGTAAGTATCAGGTCTCTAGAACAACAGGTTCTAACATTGGGAAGGACTTGGATTGACCTTTCCAAGGCGTATACATAGCAATATGTGCAGTTATTGTGTGCAAATCTTTCACAAGACTTTATCAGAGGACCTGGCTGTTCTGTATGGATATTAATGTCCCATGCCACTTTTTATCCAAGTGAGGATTTGCCCATTATTCTTAGCCAAATATTTCCTCTTCTCCAGTGTTGGTCACCAACTTCCCAAAGTTGAGGTGGCTTAAGCTCAATATACAGACATGGCACCTAAAAATTCCATCTGTCCTTTAGGGAATTTCCTGCCCTGAAGAGTGAATGTCATTGAATAACTCTGTTTATCTGCGGAACATATGACATTTAAAGACCTTAGGATTGTAGCACCTGATCCAGCAAAGTGCCTAATTTAGTGTACTCAGCACCTCACAGGAGGAGCTCAGCTCCCAGCTGGATCACGCCCGCAGACTGTAAAGCAACCTAGGATCACTTCAGTATAAATAATGTTCTATACATGCAAACTTTTCTCTTAAATATATACTTAATACAGTATGAATTTCAGACCTGAATGTAAGAACAAAAGCCTGCTTATTAGTGTCATTTCCTATGTGTAAAGGAAAACTGGTCCAATGGCAGAAACAAATACTATTTTTTTAAATAATCACATTTTTTTCATTGAATTCTAGCACCAAACAGCTCCACAATGTAAAAATATTTTTAAAATGTATCATGAAGGTTTAGTATCCTAAAGCTGGTACCAACTGAGAGAGGGAAAATTAAGGCAGTTTTACAGAATTCAATACTATTCTATTTCTATTCAGGTTTTTCTTCTGCTTGCATCTGGAGAAAATGTAGAAATATTAAGCCTTCCTAGTTCAAATGAGCCAAATAAATTTAATTCAGGCATTATACGATATTTCATCAAATATAATGTTTACAGCTTCATAATTCCTACATTTTTCATCCTTACCTCTTCTAAGTTGGTCAATATTTTTTAAATGACACATTTGTTCTCTAATTCTTATTTTTAATTATAGCATACATTCCCCTAATTACTGTTACTCACACCCATTTCCAGTGTTGATTTCCTTCTATACAGTTATATTTATCAATTAAAGTATAATGGTTAGCACAAAAATATCATTAAATACAGCATGTATTAAAAGGAATCTAATGAGCAATAAATACATAGGGTTTTTTCATTTAAAATTAGTATGGTTTAAATGTTTGCTCTACATCAATAACAAATGAAAATTAAGTATTTCAATACAGGAAAAATGCAAAAAAAAATGAGAGACCGAGCTCAGGGGAACAAGATACATGGATTACTCTTGTGTAAGGAAGATCTGTTACATGGCTACGTCCTGGCAATGAGAGCTATACCTACAGTTCAAAATTAATCATGTTATCAAAGAACAAGGTTGAAAGCAAAAGCCTATTGCTAATTTTATTTACTCGTGTATCATTTCTTTGTTTGGATGTATGCTGGAGAAGTGGAAGTTGTGAACCTGGGATTTCTCTCAAAGTTTGTTCTCTCGGAACAAGACAGGCCACATTATGGTGGTGAGGATTTGGATAATACATGCCCGGTTATGGTGAACAGACACTGAGTAAACTGGTCCCTATGATTAAATATCAGGCAGATGGAAATAATGGAAACAATACTTATGATCATTACAGGGGTGGGAGGCCTACAGTAACATTCTTACAGATCATCCCACAACACATCAAAAGCTGCCTCTCTGTCTAGTTTTCTATACCATGCTTATCATCATGGTCTGTGTACCTCAATGGAAACCATTCATCCCACCAGCCAAGCAAAATAGAATGTAACTTAATGGCAGCCAAATAGGCACAGAATTCATGGAGGAGAACAGGGAAGTAGCCATGTTTTCCTGAAGAGGAGAATGCTACTGCCAAAAAGAAATAAGTGTTTCAATTTTTCTTCAACCTGAATAACTGAAAAGAATTTAGGGCTTGATTCTGCCTCAGTCAACTTAATGGGAGTTTTTCCACTGACTTGAATGGGAGGGAATAGAAACAAACCCTTGACGTATGAGGTCCTGATTCTGATCTCCAAACCACCTATTTTTCACGGGTGTAAGTAAACTCAGAATCAAGCTGGTGCCATTTTTCAAACATGTCCTTCTTTAAAATAGATTAGTTCAGTAATACACCTCCTAAAAGGTTAAACTAAAGCATCAGATGATATTATTTTAAAAAAACAGTCATAAAAATAACAAACATAATGCAAAGAGGTAGTCTTTGGCATAAATTGTTCATATTTTTAGCAGCTTGCCATCTCGATGAATTCTCAGATATTTTATTGCCCTCTAACTCTTCTAAATATAATTACTGCCTTATTTTGCAGCAATAAAATAATAATTCTTAACACAGGTAATACTGTTTTTTCTTCAAAACACGTAGCAATCATTAACTAATTAATATTCAAAGTGCCCCTGAAATAAGGATAATTTTTATCTCCCTTTCACAGGTGGGGAAAGTGAGGCCGAGAGGTTAAAATGAATTGTCAAAGTCACAAGAGGAGTCTGTGTCAGAGCCTAAATTAGAACTCAGGAGTTCCTACTTCCCAAGCTCTCTGTTCAGGTTGCCGGACTGTGCCACCACACTTTTTATCAAATAAAAATCACAACCCACAAATCCCATTATTAAGATGTTTTTCCATTTCATTAACAGCAATTCGTGCCCTTTGTATTAATTTTTCCCCTTCAAATAAATGTTACAAATTAAATGGCCATTTTTTTGGTTGGTTGATCAATAGCACAAAGGATATTTTTTTTTTTTTAAAAAGCAAGCTTGAGATAAAAATCAAGCAGTTGACTTGGTTTTTTTGCTATAGATCATAGCATCTGAGGGCATTCATCCAGAAGACAACCTGATCACAGGCTGCAACTAATTAAGAACTCATCTCAGCCAATCTGCCAGCAACCAGTATTTGATCATACTTTAGCAGTCAATTTAATCAATAGAGCTATATAACAAATTTAATAGGATATGCATGTTAGAAAAATAATATATGTGCAAGCAAAAGAAGAATTAAATTTGTTCTGCAGTAAATACCTCATCTTCATTGTAATGCATAATGCCATTGCTTCTGTAGGTGCTGATGCCAAAGTGGAAGATTAAAACTTTTTGCAAGGCACCCTTTAAAATACATCATATTAGTGCTTGATCCTTCTGGCATTGACTTCAGTGGAGTGTTGCCATTTACTTCAATAAGAGTAGGATCAGAGTAGATCCTTATTAAGAACCATGCATTTGTAACAGTGCATTCTAAAATCCTGAATCAGAAAGGGAGTGCACAGGAAACAAAGGAAAAATAAAAGCAAACATTAGTAGAGAAAAAAATTAAATCATTCTTCTTATGTTCTTCTGCATAATCCTTAACAGTTTCTTCTATTTGGCTCAAATATAGTATAACTATGCTAAAAATAACCTCTAGAGAAACAGAGAAAGAGCCAAATTTCACGATCAGTTATACTGATTGAAATCCAGAGTTACTCCACTGAAATCAGTGGAATTACTCTGGATTTACTCTAGGCCAAATTCTGTTCTCATTGACGCTAATATGTTCAAGGATAAATGTTTATACAATAGAAGTCCTACAGTCAGAGTATAACATTGCTGTTTGAAAATATTTATCCATGCTTGATGAATAGCTCTTGGAGGATTATGTTTTCTAATACTGCATTAAAGGTCAAGTCCCTCTAGTGTATGTGTGACCAGATTTTTTATGAATTGTTTTGAATATCGCTAGACCTTAAAGTTACAAATGTCTGACTATTTACCTTATTCATTCTTCAGCAGATGATTTGGGGGTGGGTTGTTTTGGGGTTTTATTTTTGAGAACTATGCTTGTGGATTATATGTAGTGTATGCAAACAAAAGGAAATCTGCAAACACAGAGAACACTACCAAATCCTTTTCTTTCATTGAACCCAAAACTGCAGTAGCTGGTATAAATATGTAAGGGCACAAGGCACACTATCTTGTGATAGTGTTATTCTCTAGAATATTTATCCAAGACAAAAGACTTGTGTGGTCAAAAGCATTACAGTTCAGCTTTCAGTAAATACTCTATGACCACCATAAATAACAACTTGACAACAAAAACATTAGACCTTGCCCTTGAGATTGGATAGCAATGCACTTAACTAATCAAGGACCTCATCCTGCAAGCCTGCTGCATGAAGTGATCCCATTGGCCAGTACCACCAAGCTGCAGGACAATAGCAAGGAAAATACAATCATATAGAAATAACTTGAAATTTCTCCTTGCTCCTCAAAAAAAAAATCTTCAAATGTTAAGTTCAACATATTAAATTCACAAAAGTATGAAACTGACTAGTCAAGCTGTCTGGGCTCCTGGAAACCATTAATCACTGTTTGGGCACCTCTCAGAGGGGAACTGAACTGCACCTGGAGGCATGAAGAGAAAACATAGTTGACAGACCACGTAGGTCATGCACAAAGGAGATACTAGTCCCCTCCCCGAACAATGTTGCAAGAAGGTCAGCATAGGGAGAGCTGAACAACCTCAAAAGACCAAGCTGTTGACACACCGAGGATTTCTGAAGACTAGCTTCACTCACACTCTCCCACCTCTGACTCACTAAAACATATTGCTTGTCTTTTAAAAGCCTTCTCCAAGGGAAGATGTTGGGACACAATGACAATGCAACCCACATGCCAGCTACAGATGACTTCTTGTCTCTAAAGAATTTTTTCTCCTTACTTAAGTGGTTAGATAGTGCAAATAGATGTCGGCAATTTACAATATGTACTGTGTAAACTGGCTTTGCTGGATGGGAAAGCTCTAAGCCCAAACACTGGTACCCAAACTGGTGCGGAAGATAACTCTAAGTCTTGCCCATGCAATACCTTTATTTGGACCTCTGGGCAGGAAGCAGCCAATTGAAAAATTTATCCTCCATTTTACTGCCTGTAAATTACCAAAAGGACTATAAACTTCTGTGCCTCTTGTATAGAGTACTATAAGGCTGTCACAAAAGGGAACCTTTAACCTCCCTTGCTTTGATGCCCCCACTCACAATAACCTTTGAAAAAAATAGGATGGATATAGTAGGGCCAGTAGTTAACTATGCTACCCAGTACCATAAAGTCAAACTACTTCAAAATATCACAGTGCAAGCAACAGAACCTTAATTCAGCTATTCTCAAGAGACAATTTGCCCTCTGCAATTCTTACAGAACAAGGCACCAAATGTATTGCCCACCTAGGATAGCAAGTTTGGACCTCCTGAAAAATGAAGTCCAATCTGTCACTTCCAGAGTCATGAACCTTACCTGAGGACTCAGGTTCCCAGCAGTGGCACAGCTGGTGAAGTTTCTCTGGCAGAGGAATTTATGAGCTATCAAAGATGGCAAGCCCATAATCTAATCAAATACTAGTGATGCCTTCTCTTCTCTGGCAAGGAAAATTTTAACAACCCACTAAATCAAGGTCAACCCAGGTACTAAACCATAAAAAAGGTCCTCTAGATTAGATTGATAGGACATTGGGATTGAGGTCACCCAAGAAAATACAGATTGAAAATCCTCTCCTGTGCTTCTCAGAGTCTAAGAAGTCAAATCTGCTGGGGCTCATTATGCAACCACAACTAGCTCTTTTTTATGCCAGGCATGAAAAGGAAATTGGAGGCTAGAGTGGGGAAAAGACTGTGGATCAAAAATGTAGAGCTGGTCTCTATTTTAGGATTATGCTTCTTCCCTACAGGTACCTGGAAGACCCCATCTTGTGACGACACACACAGACTAAAGGTTTTGCTTTATGTGCTAAATGTTTTCCACAGCTCTGAATCTTAGGCCAAATTCAGGCTATGAGACCCTTTGGAGTACTAAGTCAGCTAGAACATCTATTTCTGCCAAATAAATGTCACTTTTAAATAGCAGAAGTGGAACAGAGACTGATCCCTGTCATGTGACAGGTGTATCTATTTATTGCTAGCACTCCTGTGCCTCAGACCCTTATTACAAAGTACAGAGTCTGAGTGGAGAAGTCAGGCCTGCAAGTTTTGTATGCAAGCAGTTAGAACCAGCCTAGCAAGCTGCCCAGTTTTGTGTTTCCTGTGTAGCCACTGATTAAAAATATTTGCTCACTATAATGATAGTCTTAGTTTCCCTTTATGTCAAATAAAAGATCCAGTGAAGGGGCTGCTCCCTGGACCTTTCCTCTACTCCATATGCACCACTATCCGACTACAATAAAAGGTTTTTTTCTCCCCATTGTATGCCTGGGGAAAAATTAGATTCAACTTTTTATTATAAAAGTTAAAGACTATTTCTTATCAAAATCAACATTTTCAAAATTCTTCGTCTTTTTAAATTTGAGGTGGTGTGTCTGTCTCGTAACTGATTAAGAAGCAAACCTCTTCCTTTAAAACACACTTCTATGTATCTTCCCATTGCCAGATATAGCAATATCCATTATAGACATGTTTAATAAGGTAAGCTTTTCTCAGAATGATTTCACCCTTTAAAATGGGAGCTTTTTAATAATGATGGAAATTTTTCTTTTAAAAACTGGAATTAATGTGCACCGCATATAATGTGTTGTAAAACAGGCAGCGCATCATTATCACCTCCTACACAGAGCCATTTTAACTATAATCTCAGTATTTGGGTAGCTCAGCTAATTAACAACCTGGTATTACTGTAAAGATGAGATTGTCATGTTATTTGAAGTGGCTTTTAACAGTCTTTGAGCACTAACTACTAAATTTAAGAGTTTGCACTATTTTAAGAAAAATTATACAATTTTTAGGAGTCTAAAAAATGAATAGGAATGTATATAATTTGATTAAAAACTAAATTTACATTTAAATAAAGTTTTTGAAAAATTTCTTGGCACATATATGTAGACATTACTTTTATTAGCTGATTCAGGGATAGATCACTTATATTTCTACACAATTTATAGTTTTGGGTTTTTTTAACTACTCTGTTCACAATTGCAAATTATGGTACCACTCAACTAATCCTCAAAGCATTACCACAAAGTCATTTTTATAGCTCTTTTGTAATACACTGGTGATTGCGGAGAAGCTAAATGAATTCTTTAAATTGGTCTTCACTGCAGAGGATGTGAAGGAGATTCCCACACCTGAGCCATTCTTTTTAGGTGACAAATCTGAGGAACTGTCCCAGATTGAGGTGTCATTAGAGGGGGTTTTGGAACAAATAGATAAATTAAACAGTAATAAGTCACCAGGACCAGATGGTATCCACCCAAGAGTTCTGAAGGAACTCAAATATGAAATTGCAGAACTACTGACTGTGGTATGTAAACGATTACTTAAATCAGCTTCTGTACCGCATGACTGGAGGGTAGCTACTATAACACCCAATTTTAAAAATGCCTCCAGAACCAATCCTGGTAAGCCTAACTTCAGTACCAGTCAAATTGGTTGAAACTATAGTAAAGAATAGAATTATCAGACACAGATATGAACTCAATATGTTGGGGAAGAATCAATGTGATTTTTGTAAAGACAAATCATGCCTCACCAGTCTATTAGAATTTTTTAGGGTGTTAACAAGCATGCGGACAAGGGTGATCCAGTCAATATAGCATACTTGAACTTTCAGAAAGCCTTTGACAAAGTCACTCACCAAAGGCTCTTCAGCAAAGTAAACACTCATGGAATAAGAGGGACAGTCCTCTCATGGATCAGTAACTGGTTAAAAGATAGGAAAAAAAGGTTAGAAATAAATGGTCCGTTTTCAGAATGGAGAGAGGTAAATAGTGGGGTCCCCCAAGGATCTGTACTTGGACCAGAGCTGTTCAACATATTCATAAATGATTTGGAAAATGGGTAAAACAGTGATATGGCAAAGTTTGCAAATGAAACAAAATTACTCAACGTTGTTAAGTCCAAAGCAGACTGTGAAGAATTACAAAAGGATCTCATAAAACCAAGTGACAGGGCAACAAAATGGGCAGATGAAATTCAATGTTGATAAATACAAAGTAGTGCATATTGGAAAACTTAATCCCAAATACACATACAAAATGATGGGGTTTGAATTAGCTGTTACCGCTCAAGAAAGAGATCTTGGAGTCACTGTGGATAGTTCTCTGAAAACATCTCCTCGCTGTGCAGCAGCCATCAAAAAAGCTAACAGAATATTAGGAACCATTGGGAAAGGGCTAGATAATGAGACAGAAAATATCGTAATGCCACTATATAAATCCATGTTATGCCCACATCTGGAAATTGCATGCAGTTCTGGTTGTCATCTCAAAAAAGATATATTAGAATTGGAAAAGGTACAGAGAAGGGCAACAAAATGATTACAGGGTATGGAACAGCTTCCATATTAGGAGAGATTAAAGCGACTGGGACTGTTCAGTTTAGAAGAAATGACTAAGGTGGGATATGATAGAAGTGTATAAAATCAGGAATGGTGTGGAGAAAGTGTATAAGGAAGTGTTATTTACCCCTTCACATAACACAAGAACCAGGTCACCCAATGAAATTAATAGTCAGCAAGTTTAAAACAAACATAATCAATTACTTCTTTATACAATGCACAGTCAACCTGTGGAACTCTGGAACCTGTGGAAAGGATGTTGTGAAGGCCAAAAGTATAATTGGGTTTAAAAAAGAATTAGATAAGTTCATGGAGGACAGGTCCATCCATAGCTATCAGCCAACATGGTCAGGGATGCAATCCCGTGCTCTGGGTGTCCCTAAACCACTGGACTGCAGAAGCTGGGACTAGATGAAAGGGAATGGGCCACTTGATAATTGCTCTATTCTGTTCATTCCTTTTGAAGCAATTCATCGGAAGACAGGATACTGGGCTAGATGGACCAGACCCACTATGGCCATTATTATGTTCTTATCCTGCACTACATACTCCTACATACTAGTGGTCCCTAGTTCTGGACACTGAGGGACAGATTTTCAAAGGAGTTCATGGCCTGATGTACAAATGCTCAGTGCCCATAATTGGGCTGGGTTTCACAAGAATGCTCAGTACTGAACAGCTCCCATTTTAAACAGTTATAGCCAGACTGTTCAAAAGAGCTCAGCTCTTATTTTCGAAGCAGAGCTGGCCGGAATGGATAGATTCTGCGACAGCTACTTGAGATAAGTAATACTTTAATCCACAAATACTCCCACTGGAATCTATGATACTAGTACTACCTGAATAGACAGGTATTTGGGTGGCAGAATAGAGCCCTCGGTGCCAGTATTCTTTATTAGCATGTTAGAAAGCCCAGCCAACAGCACCATACAATTAATGCATTTATTAAAGCAAACTAAACAGTTTGTAAATTCAGCACCTCCAAGAGTTAGGTCAATATACCTCACCCAGTGACATCAGTGTTACAATAATGTACACACACTTGCACTCACAATAAGCCTACTTCTTCATCATGAGAAAATTAAATCTTAGCAAGTAACTGGAAGCAATAGGCAAAGGGCCTAATCATGAGAGATACTGAGCATTCCCAATATTCAAAAGAGTCAACAGGAATTAGGATGTTCAGTAGCTGGCAAGACTAAGCCCTATGAGCCGAATGCCTCCATCAAATTATTCAGTTATACTGGGGGCATCCTAGGTAAGAACTTTCCTTCCCTTCCCAAATCCTGTCTCCGCTCCTCCCCTCAGCTTCAGTTGCCCCACAAGAAGCTCAAGCATGTGCTTTCTCCCAAATTCCCTAGTCTTCAAACAACTTGGGCAGGGACTCTCTTCCCAATACCCCCTTTCTCACCTCCTCCATGCATAAGACTATAAAACTGCTTTATTTATTTCATATGATGAAGAAAACAGCCTTAAAACCAGGTTTTATACTTAAACATTAAAATCTGGCAATTATAGTCAGATATGCAACATCCCAAACATAGCACTTCCAGTCATGGGTCACACACTGGCAAGTTTCCTTGTCAGTTTCCTTATAAAGTTACCACTTATGGGCCATTCACTTTCATGAGAAGCCCCATTAACTTTACCAGGACTCATGAGTCAGATGAATAGAATTTGGTTCCATGTATATAACAGGATCAGTGGGATATAGCTCCATGTAGATCAACATTGTACAAATATGAAGTGTTGCTATTTATTTATTTATACATACTACAGATTATGAAAACAACATATGTAGGGGATGTCAGTTTATTACACTTATAATTGTCCACTGGTATTTCCTACATTTGCATATGAAAAGGAAAGTGTTGCATGAAAGTGCAGGACAGCTCAAACTGGAGCTCTTTTTCATCCCCACAAGTCAAATGATGCCATGGTCTGCTGACTGTGTGATGACTCACATCTCTGTTTGCCAGACAGTGGATTCACTCACAAGTGGTTCAAGCCATTTGATTAAATTCCTGGCATCAAGCTAATGTGCATTTAGATAGCTAACATGTGCATGTGTGTTATATTATTATTGACCCATAAAAGACATCTTTTCCCTGGAAAATCCCTTCTCTCTGACATTATGACCCCAGCAGAACCACCTATCTCACTTCCTTTAATTTTACTTTTTAGGTGAGTTTGGTGCTGGTGAAAGGTTTTGGATGATAGCCGAGGAGACTAAACTATTCTATTTATCCCTAGTAAAGGCTGTGGCAGGACATGTTTGTCAAATCTGTCTCACCAAAGTGCCTCAAACCTGCTCTGTAAAAAGGCCAATTCTAGACAGAGTTTCGGTCTCCATATTCACTAAGCCCTGGTCTACACTTACCGGGCGATTCAGCGGCAGTTGATGGGAGTTACGCAAGTACGCAGAGTAGCTTGCGTAACTCCCGTTGACTGCTATGCTTCCCTTCTGCACAGTGTCTTCACTGCACTGTGCCGACGGGAACCGTGTTCCCATCAACACAGCACTACTCAACTTGAGGGGGTAGTTTTGGTGCGTCGCCTTCTGGATCGACTGAGGGGTCTTCACTGACTGCTCAGTCGATCCAGGTAGGTCAATCTGACGGTGACGACTTTGTCGCCGTCAGTGTAGACATACCCTTAGTCTTTGTCTTTACTTATTCAATTGCCAACAAACAAACTAATGATTATCCATTATCCTTTGGAGACGTGTGGATATCTGTGCACTAGGAATCAGGTGCAGACCACCAGTTTATTTAGCATAGGCCACTGAACAGTCACATTGATTTGTGAATTCAAAGTGCTACCTAAACTTCTCTTTTCTGCACTTACGTATCTCTTCTACTTGTCTCACCTTGCACTGACTAGTTGTTTTCCTTTACACTTAGAAGTCATCACTGAAGGCCTCATAGTTTAAATGACGTTGCTAACTGTTGTTGATCATATTTATTCTCCCCACCTTTGTTTCTTTTGTACACATTAAATATTTATGATAACACAATCCACTGGAAAGATGTTAGGGTCATATCATACTGAGAGACTAGTTAACACAGCACACTGAGGATATTGAGTCCTTTGCCCCAAGAACACCAGTTTGAAACCAAGCCAGGCTGGCTGTAACCAGAAATCATTACCAACTGATAGTTATTCAATGTAATTCAATGTAATTCAATAGTTATTCAATATAAAGACTGGCATATTTCATGAAGTCCATTAACACGAAAAAGAAGCATTATCTGCAGTCCTAGCAGAGAATCAAGCCGTACAAGGGCACAGAGACTGAACTACTCTCATCCTTAGAGCCAATCTGTTCCCTCCAGGTTATGTGTAAGAGGTGAATCTCAAACCAATCAGAGTTGTTAATATCCAAGCAAATTCGGATGCTCACCCAAAGCTTATCCAAGTTTCTTCAGACCACAAAACAGGGCAAATGGCAATTTCATGAGAGAAATATATGAATGCAAAAAGGAAAAAACTCATCCAAACTTTTTGGCACCTCAAAAGGAATTGGTTTTAATTTGATTCTAAATATGAGTATAGGTGTAGCAGATGAAGTGTCTACTATTTTCCCCCAAACTGGCTCTCTCTTCCCTAGAGGTTGAAGCACGGTGAAGAGGCAGTTTGGGACAGCTTTTACTGCTACTGTCTAATAGAGGTCTTCAGTCAAGCATAAAATTCATTTTTTTATAAGAATATCAATGTTTACTCTCCCTTCAGTGATTCTAACTCTAAAGAATAAGGCCTTTGAATACACTGTGATAATGGATAGAGTTTTCTTATTATTCCTCTTCTCAAAAAATCTTATACTTCTAAATCATCTGAACGGGAATGGAATTCATGAAGTGGCATCAGAAAAATATTCTCTGTTTGAGCGGTTTATGAGATAATGAGATTTTAACATCTTTGGCTCAAGAAAGGTGGCAATGAAACCAACACCCCCCCCCCCCCAACTTCTTTAGATATTTTGAAGCAAGAAGTACAGTCCAATCCTTCAGTAAGTGCTGACCTACAAAACCCTCTGGTATTTAATCCTGAGTTACTACTATATATGTTCAATGCACTGATTTGTCAGAGAGACCAATATAAAAGTACTGTCCAGATAAAACATTTTAAGAATCGGGTAATTTCAGCCAAAGGAAAGTGGGGGAAAGATGGCCACATCTATCTAGACATACAGAAGTGGTTTAAAATATGCAACCCAAGTGCAAGTACCTTCATCTTATTTGATAAAGCCATATCCATGTGCAGCCTGAAAGAGAAATGCAAAGCAAAGCCAAAGAAATCTGAATGCCACAAATGCAAAGAGACAAGACACTTGCAGGATAAGTAGAAATCATGGCTCTACTTAAAACATTTATCTCTTGGATACTTTAGGTATCAACGTTGGGATTTTCTAGGGCTACTGTGAAGCTCTAGTGAAATTCACTGAATTCTATAAATATTTTATGCTGCTATTTGACTAGACCAAATATTCACATGGTAAATTAATGAAAAGTTACTAGTTGGGGAACTGAATCTTAAACAACTCTTTCAAAACACACATTGTTAGAAGAATCAGAGCATGTACATAAGGGAACACAAGTACATGGACTAAATTAGCATTGTGCCTGTCTGGATTAGAAAGGAAAAACTAACACACTGATCTGAACAAATACAACATTTTTTGTAATATTTTTGCATTCCAATAACCAAAGTAAGAGGTGCATTTGTAACAGAGTGGGGCACAGGAGAGCTTAGAAAGTAAGCTATACTGCTCGCTAAAGAGGAGGAATACAGACGGGGCAACACAACCTAATATTTGCACAACCTAAGGGACAAGTAGTATAGCAAGAGTCCAATAAAGATATTTGACAATAAATATCATTTATTAACTGTTCATTAGAACAATTTCCATCTCCCACATAAAAACCTGCTAGATGACTTAGTGTATGGTTATCCTAAGTGACTTGTATGTTGCTAACCGGATACAATCCATGATCCGAATTTTCACAATAAATCTTAATGGGATTAGGGATTGAGAAGCCGTTTTGGCAAAAATTAAAACTATCCCAAACCTCTGCTTAAACTGAACTCTAAATTTTGAGATTCAGACTTATTAAGTACACTCCCACCAACCCACTATCTTTTATTGGTGGGATCAATACCCACTATCAATACCACTTTCTTTGTGGGTTCCTAGTATTACAGGAAATCTGGTACACTTCATTTTTACATCATCAAGGACTTTTGGGATGCACTCTGGGTGACACCACTGTGAAAACCTGTTTCACATTTAAAACAGGACCTAGTTTTACCACCTCGTAATGGTAAGAAACTCCCTAAAAGGACACCTTTTTGAGGGAGAGAGAAGAGAGAGAGGGGTGAGTGGGGCTATCTTCCTATTGCTTTTAAGCAAGGTATAAAAGATACATTCACCATCAGTTGGTCCTTCTTCTTCGTAGCACAGGGCAATTGTGGGATTATCATTTCTATTTTGGGGAGAGGGATTAATTTGTTATCATTACCTTACATTTCACTGCACTTAATTGCATAATTCCACATCTGCAAATGGATCTATAGGAGCTGCTCAAGAATTTACTCTGATCTATTGATTTCCTTACCCAACACACACAAATTTTGTTTCATTGCCTAATCCCATTACTTTGCAGTAATTTCCTTGCAGCCACAGTTTTGGTTCTAGTGCTGACTGTCCATTAATAACATTCTTCTTTTCCAAACTCACAATTCAGAACATATGTCATTGAAAAACAAGATCTTTCTTTGACATTTCTGTTTTTCTCTCATAATCTGGACTGTTCAAATAAATCTATGCATAGTCTCTATATTCAAAGTTTCCTACATCCCACGTAAAGTAGGTCTCTGGCTTCCATACTGACAATCCTTAATTCACATCCTTGCATTGAGTTCCCATATTGTCCCCAATTAATGTTTGTAGTTTGACTGACATAAACCTTAAAACTGTTCAGTTCTAAAAATCCTTATCTAGAAAGAGTATGACAACTTTTTCAGGCAGAAACATAATGATTACAAACTTGATGTGCACAGTGCAAAACAGTAAGGTATCTAAGGTAGTAACAGTCAAAAGAAGATTAGCTACAGTTTGTGAGGAACCCATTCTAGAAAGGAATTGAAAGAGGTCTCTTTTCATCTGAAGAAAGGGTGGACATCTACAGGACTAAAACAAAAGCTGCTGTTTCCATCACTAATAGGCCTACCTAATGCCTGTAAACAATGGTTTTTGGCCAAAGAAATCAACAGAGAAAACAAAAACAACAAAAGAGCAACAGGTATTTTACTTACCCATCTAAGTATTAACCAGGTCCAAACTAACCCGGGACTTGATCCTGCAAGAACTTACATACGTCCTCAAATGTATGCACCAAATAATGCTCACAGTGCATAAAGTTAAATACATGCATACATTTTTGCAGGACTGGGGGTCTTGACCTTTAAAATCAGATAATATCAGGTCTATTCAGATTAGAAGGGACGCTAACTGAAGTACACAAGCAACTATCCCCCTTCAACTGCAACTTTTTGTGACACCTCTACATTTATTTATCCCACAATGCATTTTCACACATGCAGTCTCTTAAGTTTGTTACACCATTAGCTACAAAACTGTACAAATTGCTGGGCAGAGACAAGTTGATATGTAAAGTTAATGTGACAAGAAGAGAGTGCTGAGTTGCATTCACCCAGAGTAAGTATCCTCAGTCATAACTATAGCAACTATAACAGAATAGATTCAGCCAATTTGTTGATGCTTTCAACAGCAACCAGAAAGCTATTTCACATTTATCAATTTTTATCAAGATCTGTTGGGGTTTCTTTTCTTAAAAAGATGTAGAACTTCTAAAGTTACCAGAACATTTAAAAATATGAAGCATTCTGCATTTCTCCTAAGTGTTTCTGGAATGCATTGAAGGTTATGTTAATAATCATGCTGTGATGTGTGTTTCTTTAAGAAGGTGCCCTGAGGTAACAAGGAGAGCTGCCATAGTAAGAACACTATTTAGGCAGAATCTCCTAAACTAGCATAAAAAGCCTATAGTTTATTAGCGTGAAAATTACAATTTCAGAACTCAGTCGTGCCTCTTACAATCACTAGGAAGCAGCACTAGGAAGTGGCTGTAGCAGGTGCACTAAGTGCAGTGCCTGCAGGTATTGTATCTCCAGAGTCTTTGGAGAGATGCTTAATCCTACACCTGTTGAAGGGGTATAGCCAACACTTCTCCCAGTGTGGCCATCTTTGTCCTCCAGGCGAATAGGGCCATTGCCCAATATTCATGATGCACACAGGCGTGCACACACCCCCCTACCCCTCCTCTGGGCTGCAAGCACTATCAGCAGGCAGCGCTAGCAGTCCCCTCACTTGAGTTCCCCAGGCCTGCAATTAAATTATGGCCGCTCCCTGTATCCTCTCTTCCTACCTGAGCCAGTTGAATCTGGCCCTAACGAGGGATGCTTTTTTGGTTATTCTGCATTGCAGGTACACCCCCTTCACCCATACTCAACGCAAAAATAGGGGCCAATGTTTCCCACCATCACCACCTAAAAATAATGTAAAAAGAAAACATGCTGAGCCAAATTCATCCCTAGAGAATGAATTCACTCCACCGACTTTGATGTCATTATGTCAGAATGACGTTAGTCTGATGTCTTCATTGTTATTATTGGCCAGATTCCACCAGTGGGACTATTAGAGGAGTAAGGTACTCCCTATTGTTTATAAGGGTGGAAGAATCTGGCTTTATATTAATATGTCACTGTCTTTACTGTCGATATGAATTTGGCCCACCATGGAAAAAGCATGCAGTACAATTTTTCTGCCTGTGGTGGACCACCTTCATATCCTACTCCATATCCATTTTCCAGGGAAAAACTGGGTAAAAAGTGGCATAAAAGCTTTTTGTATAGTTAGGTATTTATAAAGATTGTTGCACACAGAATATTTTCAGAGATGCAAAGGGCAGCTGAGTGCCCAACTCTCACTGAAATCTAAGCACCTCACTCTCATTTATGTCACTGAAAATCTCCCTCCAAATCTACAACAATTGTTATATGGAGACAACCCTGACACTGCTTGGGAGTGAGGTATGTTATACAGGAAGTCAGACTAGAATGATGATCACAGTCGTTGCTTCTGGCCTTGGAATCTATGAATTTCTGTGATACAGAATTCACTCAAATCAATCACCGATAAAGGAGGAATTTTGGAGGGTAAAGCTACTCTCACAAATGATCCTTTTGAATCATATATTTCAAGCCACTTTCCTACAATGTCTTTTTTAATTTTCCACCATACATTTGCCAGCAAGATAAGGAAAGCAACACTTTGATTTCCAGTCATACTGTTACATTAGGAAAATACTAAGACTGTATTATGTGATATCTATATTAGCAAATGTTAAATCTAGTCTGGATACCAAGAACAGATCTCTTAACAATAAAGTATACTGAGTTTGAGCTATTGCACTAACACATTTAGGTTCAGATACTGATACTAATCAAGGTGAGTAAGGGTATCTTACCCTGGGAATGGTCACACTGAAATCAATAGCACTAATTCCTGAAGTGACGTACTATATAAGTTGGGTAAGGATATCAGAATGCAGCTCTGACTTTATCTGTTTTACACACACACCACAAAATAGACAAACTCAGAGCTGGATTCTGATACACACATATACCTCCCACCCAAAACTCCTACTCTCAATAGCTAGCCCAGTTCAGTTTCCTTCCCCCCTTTCATCAGTAGATACTTGTTCTGCAGAGCAACTCTCTCAACTACAACATTAAAATCAACTAATTCAATGCTAAATTCCTGCAACAAGCATTTCTTCTCCATCACTCCTTTTAAATAAACAAATAGAACAAGAAACTGAACAGAAATACATATCGTCATATTTAACTTTAAAAAATCATTATACTACCACAGACCATCTAGCAGTAAATGATATTTTACAAAAAAATAAGCATGAGATATACAAAATTGTAAAGAATAGAATGGGGCACCGGTGCTTTCTAGTTACTATTATTTACCATGCAATATTATTATCTTGTCATAAAATCATCTTCACATACAATCATATTTCCCTAAGGTAACTGAGGAATAGTAAAATTTAAATAAAATAAAATAAAAAGAAACATGTTTATTATGACAAAAAAGTAGAAAATTTTAATTAAGTAAATTGCCTTCCCCAAAAAAGATTTTTTTATTTGACATAAACTATAATAAATGTGTAGTTTTAATTTTACATTTGCCAACAGTGACACCTGCTGGAAAGCACCGTAGTCATGTTTTCTATGCTTTCAGACTGATGCCATAATATGATAGATGATATGGTACTGTGATTCCACTCTGTTCACATACACATTTGCCAACATAAGGTTAAATCTTTGCATCAAATGCTTAGCTTTAGAATGAGTACATTAAGGAGCAGTGCTATTCAATTAATCTTTTAGCACTTGTTTGGAGTGTCAAATTAGTACGTTTGTACAAAACATTTTCCCTTTTTGCCTCAAATATTTTAAAAATATTATATTTATGAAATCAACACTTTGGGAATTACAGTGACACTGGGACTGTGAAGGGTCTATTAGCTTTTCTTCCTTAAATCTCCTTTGGAGTGGTTTATAAAAGCAATTTGTCATGCAAGCTCTCATGCAAAATTTCACAACCAAACTCAGTTAGTTCAACTATGTTTGGGGAGACAGTGATTGTGCAAGACTGGCAAAAATAAAACATTTTGGCTTCTAATTTTTGTGGACTCTAATGTAAACATTGCTTAATTTTAAAAACAATAACAAGTTAAATCCATAATATGAAGAATGCTTTTGCACTAAAAATATGGGAAATAACTGATTTATTTATACAGAGAAATGGCTAATGTATATTATTTTCTTTTCATACTGTTTTCAACACACACTGAGTTGCATACTACGTATGGATCTTATGCAAATGCCCTTTGATTTCAAATGAGACTTTGCATACTAAGGAGTCTATTTTCCCATCAAATGCAGAAGAGATTTACGCACATAAGTCCCATTACCATTAATGGGACTCACCCACATAAATCCCCTGCACATTGATAGACCCTTAGGATTTACATTGAAATGGCTCCTTTAGAGCCATTACAATGTCAACCTTTTGCCAGGATTTTGTGTATTAACAATACTAAGTAATACGTGGCAATCTTAATGTGTAAAATCCCAGCAAAAGGCACACCAGAGTGATACGAACAGACTAAGACATTTCTTGCCTTTAGTCAGTTTAATTCAGATCCTTAATTATGCTTTATTTCTTGTATTTAACATCCATTGTTTTTGTTTTCTCTATAAAGACAGTACTTGGTTGTATTTTGAAAATAGGTTCTCTTGCTCTGAGTCCAGCACTGCCTAAAGGCTGGTCCAGTAGATTGTAATTGCATCATTTCCATTTTGCTACTGACCACCTTTCCCTCTAGTGAGCTCGTTTTCTTTAGCTGGCTGCCATCTCACAGGCCATCCTCAACAAAAACGTAGGATGTGGGGAAGCTAATTTCATTGAAACTATAACAGTAGTGTTAGTACAGTAACGGGTAAGCAGTGGGCCATAATTTCCTAAACATGTCACCTCTGCCCCATAGGTCTAGAAGTAAGAAAATAGATGTCACCATCCATTCCTGGACATACTGTACAGAAAAGCACAATACTGTTGCTATGCCAACAAGTATAGTATAGTACTATTCCTGTGCCATTAAAAAGGCAGCATTTACCACCGATGTTATCCAAAATATTTTATCATAGTTATATCCTAGGTTAAGTAAAGAGAAATACCGGTGTGATGACCCACTGTAGGAGCTTAAATTTCTATCCAGTATTTGGATGGCATTCTGAGTGCATACTGACATGCTCTTCCATTTTCCAAAATTATTCCCATTTGAAAAAGTTTGATGGATTTTCCATTGATCAAGAGGGTAAGACATGCACTGTTAATTAATTTCTTCCTTTATACAGTGTGGTGAGATGTACGAGGGGCCCAAGAAGCAAACCAAAATGTACAATAAGTAAAGGAATTGTTTGGTTTTGGCTATTTGCTGTTTAACTCTTTTTTATTGCTACTTGTCAAAAAAAATTAACAGAAAAACTATGTTATCATGAACATTGTGACAGAACTGGATAAAAACTTGGGAATTCCGGGTTAAGGTGATCTTCCCTTAAATTATTCTATTATCCCCGATATGTCGATGTATGTTATAAAAATTATGCATAAAACTATAAACTGTTCTCAGATCCTTACAATGCCCTAAATACAAGAAGGGTAGAGTGGAGTGGGAAATGTATTGAGAACCAAGCAACAACTTCATAAAAGAATTTCTGCCATTCTGTGTTGTGATAGTCAACTTGGTTGCACTTAGTTTTGGGGTTTTTTTTATTTCTACCCATTTGATAGATATTCAGGACAGGAAATGTGGAAATCCTGTCTGCTAATCCTGACCATCCTGTGGTTATGTGTAAATTAATCTGGGTGTAATTTTCAAAATTGTCTAACTGATTTAGATGCACAAGTCTCATGGACAGTCAGTGAGTCATGCTCCTAAATCACTTAGATAATTCAGAAAACTTTACCCTTAATGGCTTTCCCTTAATTTCCACATGTATAGAATGAGGATAATACATACAGCAGTTTCAAACTGTTTGGGGCAGGGACCACATTTTCCCTCTGTGCTTCACACAGCAGCTACTGCACTATCGGCACTCAGCAAATAACAAAAAAAGCCCCTGAAGCATAGAAAGTAAGGGTAAAATTTCCAGGAAATGGCAGCAAGAATACAAAATTTGTAACCATGGCAATTCTTGATCCTATGAATAGGGCAAGCTGCTCATTGTGGGCCAGATCCTACCCTTCTCTGCACTGAGGTAAAACTCTCACCGACTTCAGTGTTAAGTCCTCCCCAATAAGGACTACAATGGGACTTTTCCCTCAGCAACGATTTGCAGGATCATGCTCTGAGCGTCCAATCACCATGGTTAAGTACTTTGGGTTTTAGCTGCTGTCACCTGAAAATGTAGCCCTAAACTGTCACAGTGCACTGGAGGAGATATGGACTGAACTTCAGGAACTGGAAGAGCAGAGAAGGCATCACGTTCAACTCTCAGGGTGGAGAGAAAAGAGAAGGCTTCACATTGTTCAGTACTGACTATTCTGGCTAATGAAGGAACAAAGCTGACTGTGGCATCAAGTCCTTTTCTCCCAGAACTGTACTGATTATTACACTGGACCTTGAAGATGCAAGATTAAACAGAAAATGATGAAGGAACCTCAGATCTTTGATAAAGGTGGGAGAAAACAGCTCACTAGTGTGTTAAATATACATGCACATCAGAAAACCCACAGCCAGTGGTGGGAGAGCATTGTGGGGGTTATCTTCCAGATTCTGGCTTCTGAGACTGCACAGAGACTGTTCAAAAGGACATAATGGGATGTGAGCAAGGTCTATATTTATGTGAGTTCACCATCTAGACAATGGCTCCTATACACAGCCATTATTTTGCAAATCATTCCTGCTACTAACAGGAATAGGACACATAAGGAGCCAGCACCCAAAGCTTTGTTCAGCACAGCAACCCTGTCAACCCTGAAAGTTCAAAAAGTATCAATCACACGCCGGGGGGGGGGGGGGGTGGGGGGGAATAAAGATTATATTGTATTTTTTGATCCGACAGCGTGAGTAGCCTTGGGCTGACACACCACTCTGGGCACTTGGTAAGTGTCCCCACATGGGGAAAATTAGGGAGATAATTGGCCCAGGATTGAATGGCTAACCAATTAACAAGGTGGCTCAGTTCATCATCTGAGGAGAGCTAAAACAGAGACAGGAAGTGGAAGAATCAAAAGCTGGAAGAAAGTGCCAGAGAAGTCCAGGATATGAGAGAGATGAGATCTTTCCCCCTCTTATCCTGGGCTAGGGAGAACGTAAGAACATGGACCTGTGGGGAATGTGTTCTGTTCTATGTAGGGTTGCCAAGTGTCCGGCAGGAAAGGAGACCTTGCAGTGTCTGGTCAGATGCTAAAAGTCCAGTTACCTGCTGTAACTGGTCTTCACCACCAAGGGGCAGGAAGAGCAGCAGCTGCTGCTGGAGCCTGGAGGAGCATTTAGGAAGCACCCAGCTCCAGCAGAGATGGGTACTGGGAGGCTCCCGCATCCTGCCCCAGTCACCCCCACACCCCAGAGCACAGCTCTCCTTCTCCTATCCTGCCCCAATCACCCACCCTTGGAATGCAGCTCTCCCTTGAACGTCCTGCCCCAATCACCCCTTCACCCTAGAGCACTGCTCAGCTGGCAGGGGGAGGGAGATGGAGACAGCAGCAAATGACGGTGGGGTGGGGGAGAGAAGCGGTAGGGCAGGATCTCGGGGGAAGTGGCGGAGTAGGGGTGGGGCCCCAGGGGGAAGCGGTGGAGCACTGGGCGGGGGAGGTTCCCATGCTCAGTGTCCAGTTTTCGCAAATTAGAAAGTTGGCCACCCTAACTGTAACTAAAGCACTTGATGTTGAACTTGTCACAAGTTCTGCATAAAGAATGTTTGCAGAGAGGAATCTAGGGTGAGGGAAACCTGCCTTGTGAGAAGTGGGGGCTTGTCTAGGATCTTCCACTCTCCAGTGTAGGAGAAGGGCTGGAGAGGGGAGCCAATGAGAAGGCAGGGCAGACTGGGCAGCAGGAAGGAACTCATGCACTGGGTAAGGGAACAGCAGAAGGAGTTCACAGGAAACTCTCCAAGAGTTCCAACAGACCCAGCGACAAGAGACAGAGTCCTTGTTATCCTGGCAAATAGAAAAGCACCACCAGAACCTATAGGAGTTTGCCACAAGCTAGGTACAGGTACAGCAACAGTTCATGGAGAAGCTATTGAGTCTCCTGGTAGGAGGGATATGTGGGTGGTGGGCACAGGGCTGTGCAATATAGGTCTGACAGATGAGCCCGATGACTTTTTATTATGGAGTAGGTAGTGTGAGGAGCAGGCTGAGAAAATATGGTATTGGTCCTCCGGTTGGCTCCCCACCTCTCAGGAGAAGCCCCTTATATGTCATTAAGTGGTACGCAGGCAGCCGATTGTGATATCGTAAAAGCGTCCATCTTAGTTCGAATGGGGCTGTCTCCAGAAAGATACAGAAGTTTTGGTCAGCAAGATGGTTGGAGGGGACACATTCTAGGGCCTTTGCAATTAATTGATTGGGCCACTAAGTGGCTAAGGCCAGATGACAGAGGACTATTATAGAATCGCCCTGTGGTCAATAAGGTTGGGTGCAGACACATCAACCCGCCATCACAGAATCCCCTCTAAAACTCATTGAAAAGTTTGTGGAGGCAGGCATCCCTAGTAAACCAGTCTGTCTATTTAGAGGACATGATCTGGGGAAGAAAGGAGGGAAGCCTCCAACAATAAAGACACCAGAAAAGAAGAGGAAAGACAAAAAGGAAACCCTGCCCGTGCAATGACAAATGGTGTGTAACCAACGTGGGGGTTCTAGACATTTGGAAAGGGACTGCCCTTATATGAAGAGTAATTTCACTGAGTACTGTGGGTGGACAGATGCCCTTGGGGGGAACAGTCAAAACAGACATCCAGTAACTCTGTGACACTGGGGTACCAATAAGGGATAGCCCTAATAGACTCTACCACTGGGTGCTCGCTGACCAGGGAAGATTAGGGAAAACCCTGTTGGAGGATGCTGGGAGAGAGAGTTAAATTGATGTGTATTCACAGGGAGGAGAAAAATCTGTCCAGAGGCCAGAGAACCTTTGGAAATTTAAGGATCATTTTGATGGAAGCGGGTTGGGGTGATCAGGACCTTGCCCAAACTGGTATTAATCACAACAGATGGGCTCCCTTTTTCTTTAAGGAAAGGGAGGAATGTCCAGAGACCTAAGTGGCCATAAAATGCAGGACAAGAACAAACAAGTTATCAAGGAATCGGTCCAAAACCCACTGGGGCTAGAAAAAGAAGAAATGAGACATCCTAGACAGGAGACTACACAGGAACCCAATGGCCTAGGGAAAGACCCCAAGTTTGAGGAGAATGAAAATGGGGCAAAACTAGAACGAGTTTTGGTAAAAAAGGTAGGCAAAATGCTATGTGAAAAGGTTGAATGCCACAGTGGTCCAGAGCCAGGACAACCGAGTGATGAAAGCCAGGATAACATGGATGAGACATCAGAAACAGAGAAGGAGCCCAATGATACAAAAGGGTACCCCTGGTGTGAGGACAGGTGGGCAGATACAGATATGGGGGCTAAACCCTCCCCTGAATGCACTTATTGTGGGTGGAAGATGGAGAAAGCTCCAGAGCAATACCAGTAAGCCAATTAAAAGAGACCCTGTCCCCAAGAGGGGACAGTAGCCCTCAGAGGAAAGGCTGAACTTGGGTGAAGGAGAAAAGACCCCATCAGGAAAACAAAAGTAGGGGGGGGGAGTGTGTGACAGAGAATAGCCGTAGGCTGTTTGACCACTCTGGGCACTTGGTAATCATCCCCACATGGGGAAAATTAGGGAGAGAATTGGTCCAGGATTGAATGATTAACCAGTCAACAATGTGGGCCAGCTCATCAGCTGAGGAGGGCTAAAAGAGAGACAGGAAGAGGGGTAGACTGGATGGAAGGAAGGGCCAGAGAAGCCCAGGATCTGAGAGAGATGAGAGCTCTCCCTCCTCTCACACTGAGCCTAAGAAGAATGTAAGAGCTGTGGGGAACGTGTTCTGTTATATTCACACTGTAAATAAAGCATGTGGGTGTTGAACTTGCCGTGAGGGCTGTTTGTGGAGAGGAATTTAAGGTGAGGGAACCCCACTCTGTGACACGCTGTCTTCTAAATTTTTGAACTGCCCTGTGTGTGTGTGTGTGTCAGGCAATTCTGGTAGAGCGGATAGGAAGAGGGGAGGAGCCGAGTACAGACTGTCTCATTCACAGGAGTGGTGAAAAGAGGAGGGAGCAGAGCTGCCCTGAGCTGTTGGACTCTTTCTGCTCCCTTCTCCACGCCCCCTTCTGTGAGACTGGAGTTAGCTACTCCCTCGCCCCTACCCAAATCTCTCTCTCAGCTCCTATGGGGAAGCAGAAGAGCTCTGCCTGCCTTCTGCAGCAGCCCATATTGGCTACTCTTCCCCTTGTGGTGGGGAAGGCAGCCAGTCAGAGGGGGATTTCTCTCAGGCAGGGATGAAATGTGGGAGAGAGCTGGAGCTTTTGGGGGTTTCCTGACAGGCTCCAGCCCAGCCAAAGTCATGTTGCTCAGAGGAAATTACAAGAGTTTGCAACAGTGGTACAGGCTCCCAAAATTAGATATTTACCCTGGTACAATAGGAACTGTACCTTATGCTGTAATTTGGCTCTGTGCAATCCTTGTTGCCTACCTACTTCGAGCTGCTACCAATCTCTCTTGAACTGGATTCAGTTAGGATGCTGATGAGCATTAATGCTACTTTTTGCCACATAGCAGCCTGACCATTTGGGTGGAGGCAGTATGCTTCCTTCCAGATCCTTGTCAAAATCTGGTCCTTAGTAAAGAGTTCTTCCTTGTCTCTCTCTATAAGAGCAGCCTATATATAAAACATATATAATACAGATTCCTATCTATTGGTAGGGAGTGGTGATATTTCTGTAGCTATAAGAAAGTAGTTTGTAAGCACTCAAAATTATATTTTTTCTAAAAATGACACACTTTGGTAACACGGAGTGTACCTCTAGTTCCTCTCTGACTTTAGTGTCATCTTCTTCACTAAACTAGTCAAAATAACCTTTTTAGCTATTCTTCCTAGACAAAAAACATATATTAATAATGTTAAGGTTGTGACATGAAATGACAGAAGCCAGGAAAATTCAAAGTTAAGGCTGACACTATATCCTCAGTTTACACTGTAGGGGTAAGACAAGACAATGGCAGTCTACACTTTGGAATTCCCAGGCTTTTGTTAATTTGTGTCACAACCTTCATACTATTTAAACAAAGGATTCTCTTTTCTTTTGAAAAAAATTGTCTGTGAATTTTCTTTTCGTAATATTAGTTTTAAGGTGTTAAAGTCATGGAATGGTAGGAGACAGGTAACCTGATAAACCTTAATGACTCCTTTGGCACTGAATAATTTATCTGGTAGATAAATTGGGCATGATGCATACAGGTGCCTGCCAGAAAACTCAAGTTCCATGTTTTCTCCCCAGCTCCTAATTCCTCTACCACCTATAAGGAGACCTTCTTTGAAAAAAATAAAGGAAGGATAGTCCAGTATTTAGGGCCAACAGACCCGGGTTCAATTCACTACTCCACCACTAACTTCTTGAGTGACCTTGGGCAATTCACTTAGTATCTCTCTGCCTGAGTTCCCCATTTGTAAAACAGGGATAAGAGCACTCCCCTACCTCACAGGATGTTGGGAGGATAATACATTAAAGATTGTGAGGCACACAACTGTGATGGTAATGGGGCCATGTAAGTACCTATATAGACAGATGGGTTATTTCTGCTTGGGTAGAGATGTAATGCATATGAGTTATTATTGCCTTGAGTTGCATTAATAACTCAAGTTTATACAATATTCCTCTTAAATTACAATGTTTAGTTCTTTATTTTCATAGGATGATATAACAAGTCTAAAGGAATGTATTCCAGCTCTATAACTCCTACGCTCACTCCTACCCAATCACTTAATCTATGTGTTACAGCTGCTTTTCATTTAATAATTTCTCTCAGTCTCTATATTCCTTTTATGTATTTATTTATGTAATTCGTATTAGCGAAAGAACTCTCATTTTGGATTAAAAACTATTTAGTCCTCTTCTTTCCCCAACTCGTTTTTCCTACTTGTAAAATGTGGGTAGAAATACATAGTCAGACCACAGAGGTATTGTGGTTAGAGAACTAGCAAAGGACTTGGGAGATATAGGTTTCACCTCCGTGCTCCAAAGGCTTCCCCTGTGAAACTGAACAAGTTATTTAGTCTCTCTATGCCTCAGTTCCTCATCTGTAAAATGGGAATAATAGCACTGCCATCCCTCACAGGGGTGTTGTAAGGAAAAATACATTAAAGATTGTCAGGTGCTCAGGCACCACAGCAGTGGGAGCTGTGGAAGTACCTTAGATCTGTAAGTTTCCTTAGAGAGCAGGGAGTTGTATCAGAGTAAAACTTTGCCTTTTACATAAGTCAATGGTTTGTTCTGAAAAATGTCAATATTGTTCCCACAGCAGAAGTCAAATTAGACCTCCACCTAACGCTGACCCCAGATACCTAAGAATCCTGCAGCTCCAGTCCCATAAATCCCATGTACCCTTGAATCCAAACAGGAATTAAAGCTGGTTAAATGCATATGGTGGAGGGTGCAAGTGAGGCCATGTGACCTCTAGGCCTGAAAAGATTTACTGTCCTAATAGGGTCAGGCCCACTAAAACTGGGGGAAAAAGGGGAAAATCGTCAAAGACGACTTAGTGCCACATTTGAAGTCTTGGCCCGTCTATTTCCAATGTTCATTGTCCCAGCTCCCTCGAAGTGGCATTTATATAATAAATGTTGTCTGTTATCTGCAGCACTTGGATTTGTTATAATGCCACCAGCTGCTATAATGCTACAGGACAACCAGGGTTTTATAGTCTAGAGGCAAGACAAAGGAGTATTGTGACACTCTGTGATGGAAGAGAGATGGAAAGAGTATTAGTCTCTGAGAAGAGCTAGACAAATCAATGGGTCCAGATCAAGAACCAGACAGACTGATCATTCATCTCCCTAGCTGAAACCAAATCATCAGGTTTGGCTCAATATAAATATACCTTCCCCACAAAAACAGATGCCAGCCTGTTCTGCAGCCCTTGACACACTACTCATATTGAAAATTTAGCATTGCCTCTTCACCGTGTCTGGTAACCCCTTCTACTTAATCTCTTGGTGATTCTATCTTGGGCACTTATGGTTCAGAAGCATGTTGGGCATTCCAGTCTTTCAACAAAAAAAGTTTAGAAGGCTCAGAGATCTGAAACATTTCATAAATTAAACACAAACATGCTTCCTGCTGACAGCTGGAGGGGCAAAAAGAAGGCTGTACAACCCACAGGAAATCTGGAGAGCTGAGTTACAAAAGTTATGAGGATGCTGGGGCCAGGTTTTGAAGGATGGGTGGTAGTCATTCTCTAAACATGGCACTTCAGGGGGTTCCACCCTAACACCTACCCCAGACTTATAGAAGTGTAGTCAGTTTACAATGAGAAAGCTGGTTTATCTAACTGCCAAACCTGCAAACTCATCTGGGTTCTGAAAGTCAAGATGGGTTTTCCGACTCATGCACCATCCCCAATAATAAAAATTCTGCATACCTACACCAGGCAGTTGCAGACCTGTTATACCAAGGCAACACCACTGGCTTCAAGTTATGCCTTCAGATGCACCTAGACAGATCTAGTGACAGTGGGACAGCACAGGTATAACAGAGAGTGGTATTAGAAGACAGTGAGTTTGCACAAATATGCTCTGGACCTTGAGATGAGATTACTATATTACTGATTGTATATGAACCAGAAAATAATAGCGTTAGCTCTCACAGAGCTGTGTTGGTTCTGCAGAGCTAGCAATAGCAAAAACTTGTTTCTTCACTCAAGTCAGCAGATCTGACTCTGAATAAATAGAGAGGTTTGATTTTAAAAGTTTCCAGACTTACAAAACTACTGTTCAGATTAGCACCACACTATAAATGTCAAAGATTTAGGATGTTTATCTAAATAGAACCAAGTCTTTGAAGCTGCACCTTTTTTACCCAAGAGATGTATGTCACAATCAGAATGTAGGCAATCTGACCTAATTATGAGAGCAGGAGTTGGCAGTTAGATACCAAGAAGTTGGAGTTTGAGACAGGCTGGATGACAAAACTGAGAGTCAGGAGGCAGGCAGGGATGATCAGGTTACCAGAAGATCAGAGTTAGGAAGTAGGAGCAGCTATTGCAGGGGAAGCTGTCCTAAGCAGGTGGAACCCAGTTGCATGGACAACTTCCCTATTCCTGTGCTTGGTTTAAATAGAACCAATGGAACCAATCAGGACCTCCAGCATTCTGCCAATCAGCTTCCAGGACTGGAGTCCTCTGTCAGAGTTCAGCTTCTATTCTGACCAGCATTAACAGGTCACTATGTGGTAAGTTGGAATGCCCTGATTCCTAAGAGCCCTGTGGGCCAGGGTTCAAGACCTGCAGTTTCTGACAACATACCAGGCCTAAGGTTGGTGTAGTTTGTCTCAGTTTCAGGTATTTATATAGCACCAATTACTGTAATATCTGAGTACCTTTCAATCTTTAATATATTTGTCCTCACAACACCCCTGTGAGATAGAGCATAGAATAGAAATCGAGGTCTCCCAAATCCCAGGCTAACACTTACCCAGTGGACCATCCTTCCTCTCTAGTTTCTAGGCAGGAAAGGGAGTTGCAAATGTAACATTTGTCTTTTTCCACAAAATCTAGAGGCAAAACGGCAGAAAGTGTCACTTTGCTCAAAGCCCCCATATTAGGAAATTTGGCCAATAGCAAAAACACGTCAAAAACAGCTACAGACCCAACTATGGTTATTTACTGAAGTAAGTATCACTTTGGGGAACAGCATACCAGAGATATTTGCGTGTGGCAGTGGGGATCGCACCAGCAGGGCATGTCTAGCAGTTCACAACAAACACAAGTGAATAGGGAGACTGAAAGAACATTTCAGAACATTAATAATCTGCTGCAAAGTTTTGTTCATTTATAGGCAGCTCTCTTGACCTACAGAGCCATATCTCTATAAATTCTATGTGAAGTAAACTGGGGCAGGAGGTTATTTTAAAAACAGTCAGAGTCTCTACCCCATCTACAACAGAGTGCACAGACCCCAAATTAATAGTATCCTAACGCACCCACCACCCCCTGGGACTTTACTTGTAATTCAGATAACAACAACATAAACTGTAGTCTAAGTTTTCTCTCAGAGTGTGGATGTTCCTGTGGATTCACACCAGGATCACTTCTTACCCATAGACACTCCACATCTCTTTATAACTAGTTAAAACTAACTGCACCCACTTGCCAGCACAACTGAGCAACTACCCTGGACATCAACGCAGAGTTTTAGCACCAGAGCCTGACATAATTTAACAGAAGAGTACTGCATTCCTGTGTAAGGTCTTGGAGTTTGCCAGTCTGTTAGGGCGTTACAGCTTCTGATAGACTGCACACTGCCTGACTACTGGTGATATATTTTAGAATGGTCAGTGTGGGAAAATTTAGCTATCAGACTAATAGCTTAAGACTGCTCACTTAACAATACTTTTTTAGTGACATGTCTCTGTAACTCCTGCTTTTTCCCAGTGATTGATTTGTTTGGTCACCTATGTATTGAGTATGTTTATCACCTATTATATTTGTATGTGCTTAAGACTAATAAGTGGAGACTTATTCCAATGGGAATTGCTGAAGACCAATGAAGCAAAGCTTTAAGTTAAGAGTACTTGGTTTTGACTTGTCTGTGTCAGCCATTTAGCAGGCAGAGGTACTGCATTTCCTTTGGTTTATTTCCTGATACTGACTCACAGAGACTAAAAGTTACTGGGTCGATGAACCCTGGGTAACAACATTTTCCAATAATGTGCAATACAAAGTCTAGTACAAACAGTAAAAAAGACAATTTGTTGTTCTGTTTAAAATGTAGAACTTCCACTGGAGTATTAAGTGGGAAGGTCAGGAGATCTCTAGGAAGCCAGAATTTTGTCATAAGATGAATCTCTTTAATAATATCCTCCCCAAACTGTCTAATGCCTAGACCGCATGTGCAAGTATGTTCCCCTTTCCCCACAACCCCTCCAACAGAAAGCCTCCCTAGTAACAAAAATATGATGGGTTTTAACTGGAGCCAAATGCCATCTACACAGTCCTTTATAAGAATTTTCTTTATGAGCTACACAAATTTAAAATGTATATCCTCTTTCCCATATAGAGATCTACTCATCCAGATCAACTTCTTTGTCCAAATCTCTCTCCCATCTTTCCATCTGGATAGATTTCTTATCAACATCTTTTTCAATCAAAATTGTATATATCTCAGAAAGTTTTGTTCCACCTTGCTCCTGGATTGTTTTGGTTTGGGGGTTTTTTTAACCACACATGGAGATTTCGACCAGCCACAGCTTCCTCCCTACCAGTGAGTGAAGGTACTTGACAATGCAGCAGCAATGGTGGCTCAATGATCTTTTGCTCCACAATCACACAATGTAAAGCCAAGTAATAACACTCAGACAGCTGTATCACTTCCTTTCATCATATAATCCACCTACATCACAAATTAGCCAGTGCCCACCCAGGATAATTTGCCCAGATCAGTTCCCCTGAGATGGGAAAAAAATCACTGTTTCAAGATGTCTAAAAAGCCTTTAAGATTTAGGCCTTGCATAGTTTCGCCACTGGACAGGCAAGTAGGTTTTTTTTGTTTTCTGTTTTTTGTTTTTTTTTTTAAAGGGACAAAATGTCATTTTCACTGTAGCAAAAAGAATGGGGCAAAAATTCCAAATATCTTTTTTCTATGAGACCTTGATTACCAACCAACCCAGTTTTACAATTGTTTGCATTGTTATTCAAGCATCTGATATAACCGTTTAAAATGAATGAAGTTTCAAGTCCATTTTGCAATTGTGTTGTTACTTAATGTACTGCTCGCTCCTTGACTGAAGGAGAGGCACCTGTTACTACGTAAGTGAATGTATGTCTGTGAGTGTAACCCATGCCTGCTTGGTGTGGTTCTCTGTCCCCCTCTAGTGGCACCTAAACTACTGTCCTAGAGATTGATGCGTCTGCTACAGCCTTAGCTAAGGGCTATGTGGCTTTAAGCTCATGCAGTAGAGGCTCATACACAAAGCCTCAGTGCTCCCCAGTTGGATCCTGCCCACCTACAACCAGGGTTTGTCGGTGTTATACAAGCATACCTCTTCCTGTATTACCGGGGAGGGGGGAGGAGCTATTAGGTTATGCCACATGTTCTCAACCTGGCAGTTGTAAACACCTGCCCTTCTTTATGACTACATGGAAAAGACAGTGACTTGAAACTATGAAGGGGGGTTTCTGAAACTTTTTTTTTTGGCTGTTAGAACATGAGGTCGTGGTATAGGAAAGGATGTGATTCAGTGGCATACGTGGGTCATGATGGAGAACAACTTTTATATTCACTATGGGGACCTCTAGCCCCAGATGTTCAGAACCCCTGTTCTACATCCCGCATCCCAGCAACAAATCCTAACTTACCAATATTCTGGCCAACATCTTCTGCAGTTAGCAGAAAAAAGCTTATATTTCTCTTATTCAGTTGCTTCCATTGAAAGATGTCAACAATGTGCTGATAAAATCCAAGCTTTGAAAAGCCCTTGTTATTGTCTGGATCATGGAAACTCAGCCAATCACTTCACAGTGAATAAAGCACTTTGCCCCATGACACCAGCACTAGCCCTAGCCTGGTGGTTAGGACCCCCAAAAGAAGTTCTGGGACTAGAGGACATTAAAGTGCTAGGAGAGCCCTTACCCATCTCAATATTTCCTCATCACTCCTAGTATCTTTTCCCACTGCTTCCCTCTTTACCCTCCCCCTGGCCTGTTTCCATTACTTTCTGCCCCTTTTCTTCCCCTTCTTTTCCTCTTTAAGGAACAATAAAAAACAACAATCCTTTAAGTCTTAAAGTATTAAGAGGCATTTTACCAGTGTTGAACTTCCTTGGTTCTAACTGGGAACACTTTTCATAAGGAGCAGATCAGCAGCAGCATGAAACCCCTATCTGCATCACCAAGATGGGCTGGGAGGCCCTAAGTATTCTCAGTGACTGTGAAGAGCTCAGCTTGGAGAAAACATTTCTTGTAGGCAGTCCAGAGCTCTAGAGGGTACACGAAGCCCAGGAATTATCCTCTTCTGCCCTATTTCTTGCTGCTTCAGTGATTGCAAACATCAAGGCATCAGGGTTTTAGGCAGCTGAGGGGCAATTTAATACTCTGCTCTATCCCATCCCAATTCATTGGGAATCTAACTTGAACCACAAACTATACATACAATGTAGTTCAGTAACACTGGCAGCCCCTCTATCTACTGTGCTTACTATATGAAGAGACCACACCACAGCATGCAATTCCTTGTTGTTTGAACTATACTGGTTTGTGTTCTCAAACAATAAGTCCTCCAGGGGAGGTACTTTGTTACTTATTTAACATAGCTTCTTTTTCCCTCCCTTATCTATTACAACAGTTCTCTTCTTAAAGGCCAATATATTCATAAGACTGTGTCAATTATGCATGAAAATTAGGCAGGCAACTGCTTGCACATTTGCCTGAAAGTTTAGGCCATTCTGTTGCCAAGATTCCCTTATCCATGAGAGTATTAGCAACAGGTGATGCAGGGCATCTTTATTACAAAGGCTGTTCTATTGTAGTGCTTTATGCTTCAATAGGGCCATTCATTAGATTGATTTTTCAAGATGCTGATTACCCTTAATTCTCATTTAAGGCAATGGGAGATGAAGATCTTCCACATCTTGCAAGATGGAGCTTCTCAGATAGGGGACCAAAGTGCTTTACAGATATTAACCCACAAATATTAATGCGAAGTGGATATTATAACCATTATACAGAGGAATAAACTGAATCACAGACAGATTAAGTGACTTGTCCATGGTCACACAAAAAGCCAGTAGCAGAGCCAAGATGAGAACTACTGAATGGAGTTCCAATGCCTAGACCACTGCTCTAACCATTAAACTCCACCCTTTAATCTTAGGCAAGTTCATAAAAGGGAAAAAGTAGCATGGGGATAACCCTTACCTCCAGCTACATGGCCCAAGGTTGGAATGTAAATGTTGTTATTGTTTATTTATTTGTACTGTGGTAGGTCCCAAACTTCCCAATCAGGATGGGGGCTTCACTGTGCTACACGCTGTGCACATAAAAGACAATCTCTGAGATCAGGTAATACCATGGAGACAGCACTATCTTGCTTTAACACAGTATTCAATATTTGACTGAAATGTGTTCTGTTTGCTACATTCATTTATGAAGGCTGTTTCTTACTACTGTTTAAAAAGGTTTGTGTGGAGAGGAGCTAAACAGACTCAAATTACTTAAAAAGCCAGAAGACAAGTGAATTTTAAGTCCATAATTTGGCCAATATAAATATTCTTGAATATCACTATATAAGCCCCTTCTGTAGAGCAAAGCTCCTTTGTTATAAGTTATTTTATCCAAAGCAAAGGAAGTCAATTAAATTTATACAAGATTACATAGTTAACTCTAAGAAAGTTTCCCACTTATTCAATAGCTATTGTATCTCCTCAATCTACAAATCATGATGATCCAACATCGTATCAGATAGCGTAGCTATTAATTTCATGTATCTCTTTTCTTTCAAGTCAGTAAGTATGAAGAGTGACAGACAGTCAAGATCTGCAGCAGTGACAATTTCCAAAGAAACCATTTGGAAATTTACGATGTTTGCTGTTTTATAAGTCAGTCATTAGGAGGCAGCAAATGGCTCAAAACCATGTGAGATAACAAATGTTGTAGGAAGTTGAAAAGGGATAGAATGAACTAGGAGTGGAAAATATATTCAGGTATGAAACTGACTGCCTGACTCTCTGATTGGATTGGAGATGTCAGATAAGATAGAGTAAGCACTTTAGAAGACCTTTCTTAAATGATTTGGGATCTCATCATCCATTAAACCAGATCTAGGTAAACTGCACATGGTTCCTCTGATGATTTGGCAGTATTAAAGACCCCACAAAGACAGAAAATGCTCACCATGTATGATTTCCCATAATATAATATACTTTCTAAGTTGATGTCACAATATTACACACATGTATTCACAATTGTTGCTAATCAAAACATGAAAACAACACAAAATATGCCTCATACTATTTCATCCAAAACAAAGAATAGTTCAAGACTGAAATATCCAAGATTTTAAAGACACTTCAGGTTTTCTTTAACCCAGGTATAAACAAATATCAACACAGTTTTTCTAACATTTTACTTGAAAAGTGTTAATGGCAACATCTTTGACAGGCTGTAACATTTATATCTTTTCCCCAGTGTGTAATATAAAACACAGACTAAGCCTGTGGATAGTTGTAAAGGAGAAACAATCAGTCTTGCCAGCAATTTTATATCATATGCAATCAGAAAGCTATTTTTAAAATCAATTGATAGCCATAAATACATAAGTGGAGAAGTGAGCAGCAATTTAGTAATCTGTGCAAGTCTGTATAGTGGGAAGAATAAAACTATGGGCTAGGTTTGCACAATTATGCTTAACTCCATGTGTGGCATTTTCACATGCTGTACTACCCTCTGCAGCACATATATCAGTGCTGTTAACCAGAATGTTATAAAAGTATGCAGCTATAGTTAAAAAAAAAGGATATAGAAACAGTTAAATCAGAACTGGTATATTACATATTAGTAAATGCATACTGCTGCATAACAGCAGTGTTAGCAGTGTGGCATTTGCAATTAATTAATCCTTTCAACTTCACTAGATTTAGCATGAAATATTAATAATAAAAAAAATGCACAAACTTACTAGTCGTTAGATGTCCACATTGGTTTTGATGATGTCCTTTGGCTTTGAGTCAATGGAAAACAGTAACCACTAGGAAACCTGGTAGGCAGAAATACAATAAAATAATAATATGCTGAAGAGAAACTCTAGCTTTTCTACAAGTTCTTTTTCTCATAATACTCGACAGACAAGGTAAAAAAAGTAAAGCTGAAAAAATATATATCTTTAAACATAGTCCAGCAGTCTTCAAAGATCCATGACTCCCAAACTTTAAAGCACTAAAGACTCAGAATGTTGAGATGCCGCGAACAGAGCAAACATCCAAGTTCAATTTCACTATTTATGCCGTGATTATCAATAAGGAAGACTGAATCTCCAAAATAATGATTAATGTGTTATCCAAATCCCCCCCCTCTCCCTCTCTGTTTCTCTCTCTCTCTCTCTCTCTCTCTTTCCATTCACATTTTTCTTCCTATAAAATGCACATAGGTTTGTTCTTCCTTGTACCCTGACTCAGGCCTGGCTTTGAAATGCATTTCAATCTCTCAACACAGACTGCTTTCACTGCATTTAGAGTCCCACCAAGGCCCAGCTTTAAAAGCTACTGATTCTTTTTTTCTGTAGCCTTCCTCACAAAAGAAGGGTATTTTGTAAATTACCAGCTCGTTCAGATCAACAAAAGGTACTTTCATAGAAAGCCCCATTTGATTTTGCTCAAATTTGATTACAAGGATGGAGAAAAGGAAAGGAAGTCAAAAAGAAAAACCCCAGATGGCTTTTTCATTCATCTCAGTGAATGAGCTTTATCTGTGCCTTTTGAAACTGTAGCAGTGGAAAAGCATTTCTGTTGGCTTAAAAAACTTGACAAAAATTATTGGTTTGCCGTTTCTCATGTAACTGCCATTGGGAACTGGATGAAAAGACTTTTTCATGGGATCGCCTGCTTGGATCAAAATAATGGAGATTAGGTATTTCATTATAAATTACAGTGGGAGATAGAGCAGGCTGTCATATTAATAGCAACCTGCTCATGGCCTTCAATGGTAGCTATTCTCCTAGACAAAGGACCAAGGGGGTTGTCTATTGAACTTCTACTTTAGGCCTGATCAATTTTCTATCATCAAGGCAAAAGGTGAGGTGACTAACAAAAGAATTCACACATGAGTGACCTCATAAGCCTAGAGATAAAACAGCTTAAAGAAACAAAACATCCTGAAATTATGGGTGATAAATTGTATAAAGGAAAAAGAGGAGAGCGAGAAAGAGAAAAGGAGAGAAAAAGAGCACTGGTCTATAATTCTCTTCTCCCTTCTTGGGCGATTGGACACATTAAAAGCTACTTGTTTTCAGCTGTAGATAATTGCAGCGTTTGCCTTACAATGTTCTGCTTTAAATCCTTCCATGTACTTCTTCTCCAACAAGGTTCCAGTAATTTCATTCCCGAGTAACCACGCTAATACAAGACTTCTAAGAGCCACATACACACACACAAAAAGGATTACCAACAACACCACCACAAGCAGAAAGATGCCACGTAATAGGCATTCAATATGTAATCAGACTACAGGGGACGGCTATCATCTCCCCTGAGCCAGTACATTTTCTATACGAAAGCTCACTAATTAAGCAGAAATTAGACAACTAAGTTATGTGGCAAGCACATCCCTCACAGAGACAGGAGCCTTGACACATTTCTTTTAGCTGAGTGAATGTGTTATTTTATGCACTGTGCAAAATAGCATGTGAAGTACACGTGCTATAGAAAGATGCCTTCACATGTATATTATCCTCACATCGGCCTGACCCTAAGAGGAAGCGATGATCACTTTAGAGCAGTGGCATTTGACTTGCAAAAAAGAAAGAATCGCTTTGTCATCAATTGAAGATACAAAGAGTGAAATCCTGGCCCTAATGACATTAAATGACAAAACTCCCATTGACTTCAACGGGGCCAGGATTTCATCCAGAAAACCACACAAGTGCACGAAACTCCCTGTTGTCCAAATGACAGTCCTGGCTCCTGATATCTCCTAAATATGTTGAAAATACCCTCAGTTTACTGACTTGTTCAATATCTCTTCCCATGACATTTGGATAGTTGAGGCTGGATTGTTGTTGGAATGCACAAATGCATGTATTATGTTTATAATAAATAGCCAATGCATTTATCAAAGCAGCTTTCCCTTATGAGCAGTTTTCCCTTACATTAGACAGCATCAGCTTAGACAGAGATGTAACCCAGTAGTCTCTTTTAACTGTAGATAGAGGAAGGATGGTATATTGATTAGGGCAGTAGCCTGAGACCTGGTTCAATCCTTACTCTGCCACAGACATACTGTGTGACCCTGGGCAAGTCACTTAGCATCTCTTTGCCTCAGTTTCCCATTTGTGTAATAGAGATAATAGCACTGCCTCACCTCACAAGAGAATAAATAAATTAAAGATTATCAGGCACTCAAAAACTATAGTGATAGGAGCCATTTAAGTACCATAGATGGAGATGGACAGACAGATGTTTTTCTAGAGCCAACTGCCATATCAAGATCAGGGTTTTACATACTTTAGGCCGTGCCTTCACTTAAAAAAAAAAAGTGTTTTTTTAAATATCAGGATAACTACTGTGTTATCTATGCCATATAAAATCCTAGTAGAGAAAAAGCACCTGTAATTTTTACTGTGGTGAGGTGAACCATGGGAAGGGATATTGTGGTAACCTAGCCTAGCTACCTCGCAGTAAAACTACAGGTGTCTTGTCTCCACTAGGATTTTACAGCAGAATAGCTATTACATTTTATTAATCCCATTGTAAAAAAACCCACCTTTTTTTGTCAGTGAAGCCAAAACCTGAGTCAGACACTATAATAAAGCCACATGAGAGGCTACAAAGGGCCACTTGTGCTGTCAAGACAAGCATTAAGTACCACTATTCTAGTGCACACACCTTCTGGGTGGTTTAAATAGTTGAACAACTGGATTACCTTTGGAAACAGCAATTTTATATCTCATTTACCCAGTGAGATGCAAACGAAGCACTGATGTGCTACCAAATAACTGCAAGATACTTACAATTTTACTAGAGCTGGTTGAAAAAAGGAAAATATATTTCACAGAAAATTTTCAAAGAGATATTTGAAATTTTCCATAAAATATTTTGGGGTTTAGGCCAAAAAAAAATCATACTTAAAATTTTCAACACAAATTTTGTTTGGATGGGGAGTGGGTGACGTGAGAGTGTTTGACTGACAATTATTCCACCAGAAAACAAGAAGTGCGAGAAAGCGGGTTTCCCCCCCACTCTCTCTAACTTTACTTTTCCCCATCTTTTCCTGCTGTTAATGTATTACAAAAATGTTTGTTTCAATAAAAGTGAAGTTCAAAAGATTGTCTTTTCCACCAAAAGAAGTTGGTCCATTAAAACCTCACCCACCTTGTTTCAGTTGAAGGCTTTTTTCCACCCAAAAAAAAAAAAAAAAAAAAAAAAAATTGGACATGAAAATTTTTTTCAAAGCAGCTCTATTTAAATTTATTTACCATCCCAACACCACTTAAATTATTCCATTGTCATTCTCAATATGTTCTTTTTCTTATTTAGAAAAATAAAAAATGTGCATTCAGAGCAGCATATTGCAGTGAATTGCATATATACACAAGCCACTCCATTGCAGTTAGAATTTAGCTAGTAAAAGGTGTTTGATGAAACAACATGCATATAGTCAGAAACTAACAAACAGGATAAAACTATGGCACCATCCATCTAAGGGTCACCAAGTGCTTCACAAATATTATAGGATTAATCCTCAAAACACCTTTGTGAGGTAGAAAAGCATTATTTCCCTCATTTTACAAATGGGGAAACTAGGCACAGAGAGTTTAGATGATTTATTCATAGTCTCAGAGAAAGTCTATGTCAGAGCCAGGAACAGAAGCCATATCTCATCTCCCACATCTGTGTATCAACTATAGAAGTTAACCTTTGGCTCATTTTCCCCATTCTGGTGAAGGTATTAGGAAGTTATCAGACAGCATTATAACTAAGGTTGGTTGAAAAATTTCTATCAAGACTACTCTTCAACAGAAAATTGGGGTTCTGACAGATTACATTTTTCATTACAAATTTTTCTGTAGACAATTTAAAATTTTCAATCACCAAATTGAAAAGTTTTCTCAGCTAGCCTACATTTGCCCTGACGCACCATTGCCAGGAGCTCCTGTGATACATCACAGTGGCTCAGCAAAAGGAGAGACCATGATGCACTGTGGGAGATGTAGTCTGGCCAGGGAGCCCAGCTCTTAGGAGAGAATGGGGAGATGAGACATCCAAACTACAACTTCCATGAGGCATTGTGTCAGCATTTCAAATCAAAGTTTTCAACTTTCAGCCAGTTTTTGATTTTTTGCTAAAAAAAGTCTAAATTTTCCATAGAGGGGGAAAAAATTTCATACCAGCTCCAACTATAGCATTTTAAGATGAATTAAACACTGAATGCTTGAAAGTTTAAGCTGGTATAATTTTTTGGAGAGAGAGGGCAGCAGAGGGAGAAAAAGGGGAAATAAGCAAAGACTACATGATGGATTTTGTGGAATGCTTTTGCCCAAGTCAGGAGAGACAGTTATTACAAACATTTGTAACTGAGTTTTCACTGGGGATCATCCCAGGTGTCACTGCTGCATTCCCACAGAACTGGTAAAATGTCATGGGTTGGGAGGGGCGTGTTTTCGGGGAGGGAAGAAGTTGCTCGTACACAATATCCTATAGCCTAGGGGTATGAGCACTGAGCTGCAAATCAAGATATTGCCAGCTCTGCCCAACCCATCCTCTGGTGACTGTTATTTTTATGTGCTTTACAACCCTTATTAACCAAGACCTCATATTCCTACCTGTGTGGGAGGTGTCTATCATTCACCTGTTTTACAAAGAAGCTAACTCAGAAGTTGCACAAATTGACTTTAGACAGAGCTAAAAACAGAATCTTGGCCTAGTGCATAAAGCACTGGACCGGACTGCAGAGACCGAGGTTCTATTCTTGGATCTGCCACTGACTGGCTTATGTGACTTTGAACAAGTCACTTCCCTTCACTTTTCCATCTGTAAAACAGGGATAATGCTCTTCCTTTGTAAAGGGCTTTCTGATCTTCTGATGAAAAGCATTATGTATGAGCTAGGTATTGATAGACCCAAATCTTACATATGTGCTTGTGTAACCCATGTTAGCACAGTGTTGTTCTTTACCCCCCATGTGGTTATGCCACATATAGAAGTTTATGGGTCTGATACAGTCTTCATGCTAATAGACCTGCTTCTTTAACTCAGGTGGTAGTGGCTTAGGCTCTCAGATCCCAGATTTAGTCCCTACAGATGACACAAAAAGGGGAATCATTACACTTGGTAATGCTGTTTCTAAACACTGGACAAGAGTCTGCTCTCAGAGGCAGGAATAAGAATCCAGATACCCAACAATCCACTGCTATTTCATAAATAGTTGTATAACCTATTGGCAAAAGTATATGTTTTGTCCCCCTCTATGGACTGGTCCTCCTCTAAGGATAACAGCATGCTTCCCAGACCAGTTACTCCTATAGTTAAAGAGATGCATGTTAAAGATCTGATGGTCCTGATGGTTGCAAACCTATGACAGGACAATCTATATGTACATAAGTTAGTATGAGGATCAGGGAACAATTATAATTGTTGAAATTATTTTATATTGCAGAACATTGCATTTAGAGTTGAATTTCGAGGCTGTCTTAATACTTGTTTAAGTGGTATATTTTTAGAGTTTACCTTCTAGTTAATAAGAGATGTCCCTTTATAAATGAGGACCATACCCTCTTTTAAGAGTTTGAGGAAGACACAGCAGTGTGGTGTAGATTTTATCTGTGAGTACAGAAAGTAGAAGACCCTGCCTGTGTAAACTCCAAAAAAGTCATAACTTGATATAATACATTTCTCTTTCCAGAAAGCAAGCCTCATTCTTGAAATTGTGCAACACTAGTACTTAGGGAGTGAATGCACTTAAGGCATTGGTTTTCAAACTGTGGGGTGCACCCTCCTAGGATGGAACAATGAAGTTATCAGGGGAGCATGAGATGAGGCTCAGGACTGTTGCCAGACAGATGTCCAAGCCAGGGCAGGCCAGCATTGGGGAGAGCATGCAGAGAGTCCCACTCCATCCCTGCAGCAGCCTGCTGTTCTCCCTGCCAATCCCTCTCTACCCCCAACTGCTATGGAGTCCCATGCACTCTTCCCACTGCTGCCCTGCCCTGCCCTGGACACTCGACCAGCCCTCGAGATCAAGAGGCTCTGGAAAGACAGAAGGGAGGGTGAGGAACTCTGGTCCTCTCTGCACCATGCAGCCATTGATTCCTTCAGGGATGGAGCCAGCCAGGTCCTGCCACCACCCTGGGAGTGAGTCACCTGCTTCCATCAGTAAGTCACTTTCTGCTTCAGATGGGTAAGAGTTAGGAATGTGCATGTGGCAGGGGGGAGTCCCTGTTATGTGACTTCCATTGGGATGGAGCTCAACAAAAAATGTTGGGAAGCCTCTGCTTTAGGGCACTGACCAAAAGCTACAGAGACTTTTAGCAGCAATATTTGGCAACATCCTACCCTTATATCGGGAGCTATCTGTGGAGGTTGCGAGTATAGCCTATTTAACCACTGATGCAAGCAAGGAGGGTTCCAAAAAGAGCCCTACTGAACTAACAATGGCCCACACTCAGAAAAGGAGAGGGGCCCAAAAGAGATGGGGTCAGTTAATTACAGGGGACAACTCAAGAAGGGAATGCAAGTGCATCACTGTCAGATATACATCGGACGCATATAGAGACATACTGCAGTTGCAGGGCAGGGGAGATATAGGGATGAACAAACAGCAAGTGTCCTGACCACAGTAATCAGCCCCGTCTGCGGGAACTATATATGCCCCCTATCTAGCAGGCTACATCCTCCTCTGAGCCATGCCAAACCAGATAGTGTGGTAGTTAATCCCCCTTCCCTGTCCCATTAGCTCATAAAGGATAATTCAACTAATTTCACCTTTTTTGTTTTTTAAAATCACAGATCATGATTTTATTTTCAAGTGTGCTATTTAAATGTATTCACCGAATAATTTCTGCAAATAGTTCTTAGTGGATAGCTGCTACATGCAAAGCCCATTGTGACTACTCAATAGCTGAAATTGAAGCTGTTTTATTGGACACTCAAGTCACATGGAATGTCCTGTTCCCTGACGAGGGCCCCGATTAAGCAGTCCATTCCTATTCATAACACTATGCTGAAACATGTAATTAAATGCTTTCCTGAATTAGGGCCTATATGTATAAAGCATTTAGAATGCAGTTCCTCAGATAAGTCTTTGCAGTTATACATTTAGAACTCGCTTTATGTGAATATTCTGCAACATTTGCTATTTCAATTAACATTCTTGCCAGGAAATGAATGGAAAGCAAACACAAAAGGGATGTGAACACATTCAACCCTAACTCATTAAGAAAGACCAAAGGAGTATTCAGGGAATTTTCTCTCCCTATCAGCATTCACCCATCTTTAACAGAACAGACTAATAGCCATAGACTAGAGGATATGATGCGCAAAAGACAGCAGACCACTCACATTATCCCATCTAAATCTCATATAAGAGTATAGAATCATATAAACAGAGGGCTGGAAGAGACCTTGAGAAGTCAACAAATCCAGCTGCCTGCACTGCGGCTGGATCAAGTAAACACAGATTGTCCCTGACAGCTTCCAATGATGGGGACTCCACAACCTCCATTATAGTTATAAGCTCTGGAATGGAGTTCCTCCTCTGGAACTCCTCCCAGCTTTCTAATCTATTATCCAACTCATTAATGAAAATATTGAATAGTACTGGACCCAGGACTGACTCCTGCAGGACCCCCTTAGATACACCCTCCCAATTTGACGACAAACCATTGATAATTACTCTTTGCGAACAGTCTTTTAACCAGTCTGCACCCACTTTATAGTAATTTCATCTAGACTGCATTTCCCTAGTTTGCTCATGAGAATGTCATGTGGAACTCTGTCAAAAGTCTTACTAAAATCAAGATATATCACATCAACTGCTTTTCCCCATCCACTAGGTCAGCAAACCGATCAAAGAGGAAAATTAAGTTGGTTTAGCATGATTTGATCCTGAAAAATCCATGCTGACTATTCCTTATATCCCTATTATCCTCAAAGCGCTTTCAAATCGATTGTTTAATCATTTGCTCCAGTATCTTTCCAGGTATTGAAATTAGGCTGACTGGTCTATAATTCCCAGGTCCTCCTTGTTCCCCTTTTTAAAGATAGGTACTATGTTTGCCTTTCTTCAGTCTTCTGGGATCTCTCCTGTCCTCCAGGAGTTCGCAAAGATAATTGCTAACAGCTCCAAGATTGCTTCAGCTTGTTCCTTAAGTATCCTAGGATGAATTTCATAAGGCCTTGCCGACTTGAGCACATCTAACTTATCTAAATATTCTTTAACCCACTCTTTCCCTATTTTGGCTTGCATTCCTTCCGCCGGTTGTTAAAGTTAGTTTTGTCTTGAGTATCTGGTCACCATTAACCAGAGGCACATAGATATGTTGCAAAAGCATTCAACATTAATGTTTTATAAAGCTTTTTGCAATCGTTGGATGAAAGAGGTAAAGTATAATACCTATGCATTCAACAGTTGCTATCTAGCATTATTATTTAATCTTTTTTCCACAGTGAATGCTTTACATTTTGAAAAGAGTATTTTATTGTCTTCTTGGCTTTGGGGTAGTGGCAGGGTTCATTAACAGCTGTAATTGTTCTAGGAAGGAAGAGAGGTAATAAGCGTAAACAGTTTGTCACATGTCATTAACATTTTAAATCACAGTATTTACTAAACTCCAATGGTATAAATAACCAGTTGAGGAAGTAATGCTATGGGCTACAAGGGTTAGTGAACACAGAACCTGAATCTGCTTATTGTGAGGTTTCTGATTGCCTAAAAGAGAAGAGGAAAAATAGCAATGGATGATAAATGATGTTAGGAACAGCGGAATAACTTCATAAGAAGCTGGGAAGTAGCTGACTGCTGGGTATCAAATACACCTTACCCAGAGTAACAGATGGTGTCTCATGACCTACCAGCATGATGGAATGACTAGAATTAATGATGGACAAACACTAAGAGGTATGGACACTTGTTTCAAATAAACACATGAGAGTTTGGGTGCTTTTCAGAACTTCTTGTGTCTTCATAATTAGTATGGAAGTCCTGCAAGGACAGCATTTCTGGTGGCACTTTGGCTTCTGTTCTTGGGCGGCATCAGGAAAAGCAAAAGAGCACGAAAATGTTTGTAGAAGCTAACCAAACTTTTAGAACCTCAAATACCAGCTCATTTTGAACTTTGGGAACAAGTTCAGATTGGCTGTTATTTTATCCAAACCAGCTCTGCACTCCACGTTTGAGCGCATTTGGTTGTGGTCTTTATACTTATTTAGCTCTATAAATCTCCTGTAAGTGCTCACTCAATGTTCTGGGTGCCCATTCCATCCACTGAAAGCATCTAATACAAACAACACAATATAAAGGACTGTTCATCCCATATTGACAGATAAATACTCACCAGCAAATATACAAAATATATCAAATTTTTCCAGCCCTCACTCCATCCCTCCTTCCCCCCAACTGTCTCAGAAAAAAGATGGGTTATGCAGCAGGTCTGGAAGGTTAATAAATCCAAATTCTAGAGTACCAAACAGTATGACCACATTATGAAATCAAGTACCCTTTTCAGAGAACACTCTGTCAGCAGCGCCCTCCCATTTATAACAGCACAGCTCATAGACTTTAAGGTCAGAAGGGACCAATATCATCATGCACAACACAGGTCACAGAACCTCATCCACCCACTCCTGTAATAAACCTCTAACCTATGACTGAATTGTTAAAGTCCTCAAATCATGGTTTAAAGACTTTAAAGTACAGAGAATCCACCAGCAAGTGAGTCGTGCCCCATGCTACAGAGGAAGGCAAAAAATCTCCACTCAAATGGTACTAAGAAATTAAGGTATAAATTGATGATGGTGAGAGTCCAATATCTTTCATCATACTGAAAGATAAATCCACAATACCCAAGAATAACATATTTTTCTTTCAAATTTTTTAGAAAGTGATTCAAGAAGGGATTTACAACACAGATCTGAATTAAATATTTTGGAGGGCAGTCTATTGGCCCAAATTTTGCTCTTGGTTACCATACAACTGTTTATAATGTGATAATACCTCCCAGAAAGTGGGGCTTTCTGGGCAGCCTTACCAGCACAGCTTTGTTGGAGCTGCACTGCCAGGAAGTGAAGGAAAACTGTAAGGGGCTCCAATACTGATGCAGAGGCACAGGTCCTCCTTACGGATTACCTTGATCAACTATGCATCATGGGGGGGATCTTTGAGGACTCCTTTGTTTTTCTAGAGGGAGCAAATCCCATACCCTGATGGAAGAATTTGGAGGAAACTCTGCAAGGAAAACCTTATGAAGCCTACCTCCTTCAAGGCCCCCTCCTAAAAGCCAGAGAGGCCCAAAGAGGTTGAGAAAGCTTGAGGCTACACAGAAGTTAATGGCATTAAAATTCAGATTGGATTAGAACTCAGAAGTACCTGACTCGCAGAGCTGTGCTCAATTTGCTTGGTGCTGCTGCTGCCCTTGTTTACAATAAGTGAAGTGAAAGGAAGGTCTTTTCCTCTCCAGTCAGCTGTCTCTTAACATAACCACCTATGTATCAGTTCCTGAAGTCTTCTCCTTTCTGCTGAAGATATCAGCATCATGGAATGGACTAACTAAAAAGAAAGAGGGCAGAAATAGTCCTTCTCAGATCCACATGGAAGTACTTGATTCAGGTTTCTTTCTCTCCCTACATGAAGATGAATACTGATGTGAAGAGCTGATAGAAGTATTTGCCTGAGATTTGGAGGCAACATCTCAGAAGATATTGCTGCATATTCAGCCTTTTAAAGCCCTAAATAGTGTCTCTGAAGGAAATAAAAAGATAAAATAGAACTCTTCTGGTAGAGATGGGGTAAAAATGATTAGGTTATCTAGTTTGCCCCAAGTGAGATTATTTCATAGTGCCTATAATGAAATGTCTGCGAGCCTAGAAAAAAATTCTAAAGGAACAGGACTTCAAGCAAGTCCCATAAAGATTATAGATCACAATGAAAAGAAGGCTTTTTCCAGTTATTCAGTTTAAACTTTCCTTTCATAATTCCCTCTCACTACTATAGTTACAATCCCTAGAACCACCTTAAATATCTCACTCTTCAGATATTTGTAGACAGTTACCATATTCTCCCATACTTGTAGCTCAGCCAATTCTTGAAATACATTCTCGTCCAACAGTGTTTTGGAGAATAAAACTGCTGAGGTCTGCTTGCCAAACCTTATGTTAGAAAGAGCTGCTACCTCTATCTGCTGGTGAGAATGGGGAGATTTTTTACAATACCTTATTTTTCATACTTTAAATTCATTCAAACACTTCTAAAGGAATAGTTGTCTACAGTAATGACAACAAAATATTTAAAATCTAGAATTTCCAAATTTATGCAAACAGCCAAATCTCAGATGTGGGTGGACAAAATGTTCATGGAAAATGAAGGGAGGGGGGACCACGTTTGTGCACGATATATTGCAGTGGTTCTCAACCTTTCCAGATTACTGTAGCCCTTTCAGGAGCCTGCTATGTCTTGCATACCCCCAAATTTCACCTCACTTAAAAACTACTTGATTACAAAATCAGACATAAAAATACAGAAGTGTCACAGCACACTATTACTGAAAAAGTGCTTCCTTTTTCCTCCTTTTTCCTCATTGCTTTTCCTCATTTTGTCTGTATGAAATTTTAGTTTGTACTGACTTTGTTAGTGCTTTCTATATAGCCTGTTGTAAAACTAGGCAAATAGTTAGATGAGTTGGATACATTTTTTAGGTAATGAAAATGTCTCATGTCCTAAGTTAAAAGAAAGGGTATAAAAAGTTTAACAAACATTTTATGACCTCAGAAAGCATATGGATTTGTTTGTCTCACAAATGCATGAAGGTTGGGATTCAAGTCAGTTCCCCTCATCCTTTGTTTTGGCAGCTGATATGTACAGAAATACAACATGAGAAGAGTATACAAATATAAGGATCTTAAATAGCAAATAACTATAGAAACAAATATCAATAAAAATGATTCCAAAAGGTAAAAGAAACAATTGAACTACCTAATACAGCTACTGTTGCATGAGTATTTTCATGATAATCCCTGTTTTCAGTAACTCAGAATATTCCCAAACTTTATAATTCTTTGCTTATGATTGCTGTAACTAGAGCTATGGCCTCAGTTCAGGAAAACATGCCTATTAAGGGCAGCATTTAAACAGATGCTTACCTTTAAGCATGTGTTTAAATCCCACTGACTTCAGTGGGATTTAAGTATACACTTAAAAGCTTTCCTGAATCCAGGCCAATAAGTCCAGACCTTATAGGTGCTGAGTGTCCTCCAGTCTCATTAGCCCCAATGAGAATTAAAAGGGCTCAGTGTGTCATAAAAGTGAGACTAATATTACCATAGCAGTGATAACTTTATATTTTATCTCTGGAAATATAAAGGGGAAATCACTTAAACCCACCAATGAAATGAAGCCACCTCTGAGACAATTCTTTAACATGCGCACACATTACCCAACAGTTTAGTGCAAAAAGTGAAGAATAACTTAAAGTGGAACTACTTTAATTACCCAAACTGCAATCTGGCCAAGATGCTAGAGTAACATTTACATTTCATATAACAAAATACATAAACAATATAAAATAGTAAGTTACCTTTTAAAAAAAAAAAAAAGTTCATAAAATAAAGAAAAATAGAATTTTATTACACAACTAGAAAAAAAGATTTCAGCAGATCAACTTCTCAGTCAGCATTTCTCAAACTTTTAGAAATCTGAGCTCCTCTTCAAGAAAATGAACCAAAACAAACCCTTTGCATTTCCCCCTCTCCACCTGCAACAACACATGTTGTCAAAGACTTCTCCATATTAATCCATACATATGCCAATCTTCCACAACCCTCTCCTCCCCCTGAGCTAGTCCTTTGCACACCCCAGGGTCCAGGCCCCTCTTTGGGAAATGCTGATCTAAGACATGAACTTCAGGTCTCACGCAAACACCCAGAAATATGAATAGGAGATTGCTTACATTAGGATATGGCATCATGACCATGAGTGACACACATTAGTATGAACTTGACAAAAATTCTGGAGCACATATTCCAGTACAGAAGACATAATGCACTGTAATTTTCACACTCTCAATGTCTCTTAATACCAAACAGATGAACAATTCTTAAAAATCAATACATACGTAATCTCTGGTCGTACCAACATTTAAGAATACCATGGTACCACGTTGTTGACTTAGCTGGACTTCTATGTTTCAGCTACAGAAGTGATTGCTACATTCTGACAACTCCAGTCCTAAATTACCATGACAACATGACCATATAATTAAATACATGCACTGGAAGCGAAACTAATGAAAGAGAAGTACAAAGCATCTGAGGGTTGTTGGTTTTTTTATTTTGTGCTGCAAGGAAAAAAAAATAACTGAATGGATTTTTTAAAAAATCATATTTTCACAAGGGACCATCATGTTTATTAAAACAGGTAATTAAATAGATTTTAATGTAACAAACACTATGACCATTCCAATTTTCAGCCCATTTGTTTCATCAAATTTTTCAATAGCAATAAAAATTCAGACAGAAATAAAGCTACCTTAAGTATTTTGTCATGCAATTACAAGTATTCAGCAGAGATGGACTTTAGGGTTTGTTTTAATTAGATAAGTTCCTGAGTTTAGTAGACCTTATTTTAAACTGAATTTTAACAGCATACCTGACATACAAAAATCAAAATAAACTTTGTGGTTCATATATTTAAAATTCTTGCAAAAACGTTTTACATAAACACAAACTCACCTCCTGGTAAGTGAGGTTTCTTATATTCTATTCAGATGAATGTAGCGCTCATGAAATGTGCCAGAATGATAGAAGTCCTCTCTTTTCAAGGCTGTTTAATTGCAGAATATATGAAGTACAGTTAACTACAGTACTGAGTTTCTCACACTGCTCCCTGCTCCCAGTAAAATACATCAACACCTTGGATGGACCGCCTGCAGGGCCCATTCTCCAAACTCATTCAATCCTGGTTTTTGCTGTCGAGAATACCAACAAAAGTTTCAGTTGGTGGTGGTGGTGGTGGTGGTAGTTTTGGAGATGAAGACACATCCATTAGGAGTAGACTGAAAGCACCCAACTCAATTCACACAGACCACTGAACACCCATGAGATGGTAAATTTTTTTGCATGTATATACTTACATTTTCCCCTAAGTGATATTGATATGTTTCATGGTATAAATGGATTTTGCAGGTGATTAAGTGGCAATTGAAAATGAGCTAGGAGCTCAGGTGTGCAGCTCAGGGAAGGAGGAGTGGATTGTTTATCTTTAGTGGAGCCATGATTTCACCCAAATATGTTTTTCTGAGAAAAATCTGAAAACACAGACAATGAGCTGGAGAAGGAAAGATGTTCCAGACAGCACAAACTGCTGAGGGGACTCAGCCAAGCAGGGTGAGGCTGTGTGAAATTGACTGATGTGAAAGAATTTAAAAGGAAGAAAGTCTAGCACTGAACTGGTGGTACACCTGGCAACATGTATGCTACATAACCCAGGCTAGGTCTCCAGACTGATGTAAAGTATTAGTCAACCCTGAGTTTGTAAGGAGTTCTTTAGTTCTGTGCCTACAGTAAAGGCTACCCACCCTGGCGGCTCTCTCCCTGAAAGGTTCATGAGTCTTCTGGCACTGGAGGCTCTAACAGAGCCATCCTTAAAAAGATCTTGTGAAAGTTCCTTAATATGGAATTGTTCAGCCTGCAAAACTTTTACATTCCAGTGGCTTCACCATCAGAAAAGGGGGGGGGTCTCTGAACATGTATTAATATATATGCGGAGTAGTTAGAAATGAAGCCATGGCATAGTTAGAAAGAAACTATACCCTGCCACATGCATTAGCCAGAAAAGTAGTGGTTTCTGTTCTTATTCTACTATACCAGCCCTTTAATGCAATTGCTATTATGCCACATTTTGAATGTAGAAGCATTTGGCTAGACAAAACAGTGAAAGAGGAAATCAGATGGCTGGAGGTTTGATAAAAGCAAAAGAGATAGTGGCAAGGAAGGTTATATTTTCAAAATGCGAGAGCAAGGTTGGCTGCTGTTCAAAGAAGAGCACTGAGACATCACTCAAATATCTAAAACAAAATAAGCATTCTAAACACAGCAGTATGGCTGGAAAATCTCTGATGGCATTAGACAGATCCATAATACTGGGTATTCCAGCCTTAGGGAAATTGTCTGTGTCATGGATAAGTCTGGGAGAGCCTGGATGTATTTTTACTCTTTTTAAATGGAGCTGTGGCTTTTGAACATAGCTAAATATGTGAAGAATATATGGATAAATGAAGGCTTAGCTTTAACAGCTCAATTAAAATCAGCTAACACAGCAATATCCAGCTTGAAGTCTCTCTGGGTGTTACAGCTGTAAGATAATATTTTTAGAAGATATTTTTAATTGCTAGCACTTCTACTTAAAAAGCTGTTTAAATTATTCCAGTCAATAAAAGTCTTCCCAGAGAGGGTGTCTGAATCCATTGAAATTTGGAACCAAGAAAAAGATAGTGATGCAGTGGATAACCATATATGCCATCTGGCCTCCTTTAGAAACAGGAAGTCAAATTTAGAGGGGATGAGTAAAGCCATTTAAGTTAGTCCTCCTTCACTCCTTCACTAACTTAGGCTACGGCTACACAGACAGTGAAGACCCGCTCAGTCAATCCAGAAATCGATGTACTAAGACCACCTTCACAAGTGGCGCAGTGCAGTGAAGATGGCACGCAGAAGAGAAGCAGAGAAGTTGATGAGAGTTACGCAAGTTTTTTGCGTAGCTTGCATAACGCCCGTTGACTGCTGCCGGATCTCGGAGGTAAGTATAGACAGGGTCTTAGATGTCTGCTGTACACAAAAGCAGTACAACCTGCACACCAAGGAACTAGAAGGGGTATGAAAGTATGTGTTAGACTAAGCTGTACACCAGTTTAGGGTATGTCTACATTGCAAGTGAAGGTGTGAGTGTACCCAAATGAGGTATACCCATGCTAGTTTCTATCTGGATAGCACAGGTTACAATAGCAGTGCAGATGTGGCATATAGGCTTCAGCATGGGCTAGCAACCTAAATTCATACCAGGCTCCCCTGTGGCTTGTACTCTGGGTACTAGTCTGTGTCGCCACATCTGCCCTACTATTACCCACATTAATTAGATCAAAGCTAGCCTGAGTATGCCTACTAGTGCTACATTTGTAGACATACTCTCAGATTCCCATACACAGCGGTGGAGAGGCTACAGATACAGTAGACTCAGTTAGTGTGAGGAAGTCTAACATATACCTCCCTTCTGAATTTGACCCAGGGACATCAAAATTTTAGCACGGACATTTACAGGGTAAACTAGAATCAGTCATGCCAGTTTTAGTCTTATACTGAGGCCTGCAAACAAAGGGTTTATACTTGCTTTAGCATGTGAGAAATTGAGTGAGATTAACTGACTGCAGCTGATGAGAATTATGATTGGAACACTGGGGGGAGGAATTATTGACTGGGTATTTTATGCTTTTAATTGTTCTTCCCCTGTTCAGCTGTTCTTCTACAGGTTACAGGGATTATTTTCATAGTGCAGCACATTTATCAATAGCCTTTTATGTCCAGAGTCCTGAATTCAGATCTTGGTGTGTGCTTTAAGTGAAAAGGAACTCAGTTGTTTTTCTCTCTATAGCAATGTTTTTCCACATCACAAAACCAGCATATATTAATTTTCCTCAATTGAGCAATCTTGGTAGTCCCTGTTTAAGAAAGCTCCAGGACTGGAGTAGCAGGAATGATGCAGCTCAGGAATTAATTGCTCAGGATTATGTGTAAGCTTGCACTCTGCCTGCCCCAAATTCTCACAAATTAAGGAGCAAAATTCTCTCTCCTTATGACCCCCTGCTCCCGAGTACCTGAGCTATAGGGAACATAAAACAGAGTATTCTCAAAGGTTTCAGCAGTGCAAAACGTAGCATTTCATGAAAAATAGCCAAAGAGAAGACACATTGTATTGGAAGCAAAAGGAGTGCAAATCTTGATAATACACTTCTATATACTGAAGAAGAATGGTTTATGAATGAAATCATTGAAAGATGATCCCAAAGTCTGAAGAGTCTGGACTGTATAATACAAGGTACAGGAAAGACAAAAAAGTACTTCACCAATGAAGGATGGAAAACCATAATGGGAAGTTTGTCAAAATGGATATATCTACAGCAGAAGACAGAAAAGTGTAGTGCTACACAGTATGTACGCAGTCCACCCATTTCCACAGAGAAGGAGGGAAAAACTGCACATACAATAAGGCAGAAGGTAGTGGTATCCAGTGCATTGCATTGTTGATGGGGGAATATAGTTTTAGAAGATTACCTAAGCTATATCTTGATTCCCTAGCATGATTGGTTCTATAGCGCTATTATCCCACTCAGACTAAAAGCCAAAATAGTGTTAGTATGTGGAGTGTACCTCACACAGGCCCTGAAGGGATTAATGTGGGCCTCAGAGGCCAGTTAACAGTAGCACCTGTAAGAGAGAGAAAGCCAGGCTTAATGAATGATGAAACTCAGCTGGGGCAGGGCTGAATGATGATTATAAAGCCAGGAAGTTGGTAGCAGAAAGGGGCTCCAGGGAGAGAATCTGCAGTCACTCTCGCAACAATAGAAGAGGTAGGAAGGAGTCCAGGGAGGCAGTAAGGATTTGGAGGGAACAGACCTTCACTGCCTGCTACGGAGTCCTTGGGCTAGAACCAGAGTAGAGGGAAGGCCTGGATTCCCCTACCAGCCACCAACGAAGGTGGAGTAAAACCTCATCCTGAGGTAACGGGTGTAAAGACCACAAAGTCCATCAACAAAAGGAAGTCCTGCTGTAAGGTCATTTGACTATAGCTTGGTTGGACGCTCTGTTACCCCAGAAGAGGTGGAGTAAAGCATGATGTGGCTAGAGCAGTGTTTCTCAAATAGTGTTCCATGGAACCCTGGGGTTCTGCGGGCTGAGTTGAAGGGTTCCGCGAAAAAGTGGAACCGCGCCACCGAAATCAACACAAATGGCATGCCACTGAACAGCCGTGAGCGCGCCGCGGAACAGCTGATGGTGCTGCCGAAAAGCTGCGAGCGCGCCGCCGAACAGCAGATGGCGCCACCGAACAGCTGATCACACCGCAGAAAACTGCTTACAGAGCGCGCTGCTGAAACCAGCCTACACCGCACCGCCGAAAAGGGGAAGATTTCCTGGACTTGTCAGCGGAGGGTATCGCATGGCCGCGCACGGGTACCGCGGCGAAATATAATTGAGAAACACTACTAGAGCATTGCAGTGATGGAACCACCCTTGGCAGGGAGCATCATATGAGGAGACAGCCACTATGCCACAAGGTACTCCTGCAGTAAGTGAACCCTATTACAATTGGTGGAGAATGCAGGCCTGATGTTTGCCCTGCTAAAAGGAGACAGTGAGGGCTGTTTAGTCAAAGGAAGGGGGGAAAAAACAGAGCCGAAGTGTGCAGCGGCCCTCTTTTGTGAGGGAAAATACATCCTCCCAAGTTGGGGTGGGAAGGGGCTGTCAGAGACTCAGAGATCCTGTTCCAATTGCCAGAAGCAGCCAAAACCAATCCAGGCTGTTCTCCTGCAGTACCTGGAACATTGTGGGAGGTGCAGTTGCAGCTGCAAAGGCAACTCTTTGTACTAGAGGGACGGCAGAGGAGCCTGTTGGAGAAAAAGATCATTCAGCAGACACAAGCATCAGGTAAAGAAAAGCTATCCAAAGGCCAATAGGTCTGAGGCCCAGCCCAAAATTAGCTATTTATTCCTGTGGGCAAGTGGGACATGTGAAAAGGATGTGCCCCTATGTGGACTGGGATATAAATTCTTTTTCGGGGGCAGAGCATGGAAGAACCTGTAGATGCACAATCTGTTACCAGAGCATGGACAGGGCTAGATGTTGTTTGTGTAGAGTAGTGGGTTTTATAAGAAGGCATTTCTCTCAGGAGAAAGGGAGCTGCCACAAGATAAAGGACCAGAGCCCCCCCAGTAATGGCTGGGGAGCGGGGGAAGGAACAGATGTTGTGTGGCACGAACACAGAGGCTGCGGGAAAAGCTGAGGTGGCAGTAATGACCGAGGCCCTTCCACTTATTCAACAGACCAGTTTGGCAGTGGGTTGGAAGGAACTAAAGGGAAGGAAGGTTCCCAGAGAGATGAACCAGATGGATGTGGAGAGGCACACAGAAGCTAAACAGTCCACAGTGGTGACTTAGACCCTGACTCAAAGGGTGCTGAGGGATGCAAGGGGAGAAGTAAAAAGGCTTCAGGATAAGACAGAGGATTCGGAACAGGCCCTGATAGGCAGGACCAAAAGTTTCTGTGGGGGAAACACCTGGACATCACTGAAGAGAGAGGCTGACTGCTTATCATGGTGGGTGAGCTTGAAGAGGAGCAAGATGACCTGTAGGCATGACTCAGACAACTTGATGGCAGAAGGGATCTGAACCCACGTGGGGTACAGTCTTGAGCAGGAGGGTATGTAATGGGGTGTGTAACCCCTTCAGCGCCTGTGTGATGGTAATGTGGGCCTGAGGCTAATTAACATACCTGGCACCCCCAGCGAGACAGAGAGAAAACCAGGCTTAATTGATGATGAAGCCTAGCTGGGCCTGGGTGGTGATTACAAAGCCATGAAGTTGATAGTGGAAAAGAGCTACAGAGAGAGTTTGCAGTCACTCTGGAGGATAGAAGAGGTCCATGGAGGCAACAAGGAGTCTGAGGGAGTAGACCCTTGGCTACCAGCTCAGCCTCGGGGCTAGAATCCAGAGTAGAAGGAGGGCTTGGGCTCTCCTACCAGCCACTGAGGAAGCTGGGGTGAAACCACCAAGGTAAGAGGTGTAAGGACCATGGAGCCCAGAGACAGATGCAAGATCTGCTGTAAGGGCTTTGAACTATTGCTTGGTCGGACTTCGTTACCCCACAAGAGGTGGACTAAAACATGAGCTGGCCTGACGGCCAACTTCTGCTAAAAGACCACTGTAGTGACTGTGCAACCATCAGCGGGAGGCGCCATATGGGGAGACAGCTGGCGCACCTGGTCATAAGCAGATGCTCCCGTGGTGAGTGAGCTCCATTACAGGTGCCATGTCAAACAACAGTGCACTGGCATGGGGGTGCTCTTTTTTGATGTAGAAGGCTCTACGTCCATAGGGAAAGATATATAGCTGAAGAGATATAGCAGAGGTCTCATCACAGCTGAAAATTCTTAAAGCAGCTATGGAGAAGCCAGCAGTTTTGGATTCCCTTTGAATAAACAGAATAGAGATAAAGCTGCAGGTCTTCCAAGACATGAAAATATGGGATACAATTTTCTAGAAGTGAAGAGATTGAGTGTCTAAGTAGTTGACAGCCAAATTTGAGGCACCTTGGATTGGATTTTAAAAAGTGCTGAGTATCTACACCTTCAAATGAAGCCAATGGGAGCTTACCACCTCTGAAAATCAGGCCTACAGTATCTAAAGTTGGGCACCCACTTTTGAAAATGTTGGCCCTAGTTAATTGAGTTAGAGAGCTGTAACTGAAAGGTAGTATTCAGTATTACAAAATATTTACTTTCTACAGAGGAAACTTACCTTTGTTTCTAAACCCCCATTAGCTTCCACAGACTATTTTTATCTTAAACTTGGCATTCAGAATTGTCTTCCCCTATTCTGATTCAGAAAATCATCTCCCTGTCCTCTTTCAAGGTCTTCCTAAATACTCAGTCTCTTCACAGTACCCACACAGAGTTGGTTAACATTAAAAAATATGCCAAGATATGCCCTCCCTTGCGTAATCCATTGCATCCCGTATCCTGCATCTTTTAGACTCTAAGCTCTCTGCAACAGGGCCTGTCTCATTTTGTCTTGTACAGTTCCAAGCACATTCTTATACTCGGTAAATAACCATGAAAGCCTCCTATGTGTGATTAAAACAAGCAGATACGATTGAGTGTACATAGGATATGCCTCTTAAATATATAACCATTTTCACATACCCACTTTTCTGATCATAACTGCTCTTGAGAAAATAGTTGACGTCACTCTGTTTTACATTTGTAAATTTATGCATTCTTTTATGAAGCAGAGTTTGGTATATAATTGGCAACTGTTTGTTCCTCCCACCCCTGGTACTGTTAATTCAAATGAATATGTCTCCAAGATTCCTATCCTCAGTATTATTTTATCTTTCATGCTAACATGTAATGTGACCTATGTATGCACAGCAACACAATCATCTCTTTAAAAAAGGGCAATCACTGTAAGCTCCAAGCATTGATTGGGGCACATATTACTAAGGGAATCGTTCATTTTTGGATAATGATATTTATGGCAGCATTTCTGCCATTGTTCAGGTCTAATTTCTGCTCTGATATAGTGGCCCTTTTGTGAACCTTTTGAACAACTTTCATGTAAAAGTGAATTCAAAGGCTCTAGGGCTGTATATCACACCTTGAAGCCTTTTTTGTTTTATGTTTTGAACAGCAAATAATGAAAATAACTGGCTTCCTGATCACTTTAACATTTCCTGGGTACCTAAGGCAAGTGCTTTTCTTATCCTTGCTTATAAGGCTTCAGCTACATCTGTTTTATTCTTAAGAAAAGTAAGCCTTTGATTTACAGTAGGTTCCTAAATCATAAGAGTCTGTCTTTGCACAGAGGCATTCTCTCTGCATGATGATGTCAAGGGTCAGGAATAGGCATTAGATCTGGTGACATTAGAGTGGCATTTGTAAAAAGTAGTTTTTTCAATTACCTAAAATAAAACTTTCATAGAAGATTTGGAAGTGGTATGTGCAGTAGTAACCAAAAGCAAGGTGCCCCTGTCTACAAAAAGGAGACTAACAGAAAATAAAGTATCTTGAATATATCTGGAATGACTTTTCCCCATTCTCTTTGGGCTACTTCAGTAAAGATGGTACTTGATATATTCTTGGAGCTCTCACTCCTTTACATTCACTTTTTCAATGTAAGTGGCACCTGAGAAAAACAGTTCCCTTTGTAGCTTTGGAAAACTAGAAAGTAGGACCCATCAAAAAAATCAGTTGTCGGAATGTGTACTTTGGTTTTATCAGCCACCTGTTTCTTGGTCACATAATATGAGGAATATTTATCATCTTATCTAAAATAAGCCCTTCCTACTCAGCTAAATTTTTATGACATTCTATTCAAAGGTTAATAAATGAAGGATTGCTTAGGGGTGGTCATCTGTTTAAGTGTCTGGTTCCTTATTGGTAAAGAAATAGTGTACTTTTTTGTGGGGAAAGGATAGTTAACTGTATTTGATCCTTTGTTGGTAGTCAACATAAAACAAACAGGTATTCATCCTTAGGTAATATACTTTGAGGAACAAGAGAAATTAATGGGAACAACAAAAATTAGTATGATGTCATAGTAAGTCAGGTGCCAAAGAAATTAATGCCTCAATGGCCCAATAAGAGTACAGTAAGGTGAAAGAAAATCAAAGGGGAATAGGACTTTTGTAAAAGACTATGGATCAAATATTGACATGTCCCAACCCAGATCCCCAGATTTCCATGCCTAAATTTTGGGCTCCATATTATTTAAACATTTTTTGGCAACTGCTTTTGCAAACACAAACTCAGTTATATGGCTGTAACTACAAAATTTGCGTGAGTAAATGGTTTTCATATCTACACAATGAGATTTTACCTGTGCAGAAGCAAGTGCCTAGAAGTAATTACACCAAAACTTGGGTGCAGATTTAGGTATGAAAGTTTGGAGGCTCAACAGGTGCAAATCTGACTACGCAGGAAGAATATTACGGTATTCTGGATACTCAACATGACTGGAAATTCTCTCTGACTCACATAACTTGCATTTAATCACAACATTTAAGAAAACCTGTATATATTGGAGTAGTATGGACTATTGGCATTGTACTAGTCATAAAGCCAGGGGTCTATTCCCACTCTGTCACTGCTTCAGTGCATACCTTAAAAACATCACATACCTTCACTCTGCCTGAATTTCCCCGTTATATAGAAATGGGGGGAGATTACACTTATCTGCCTTTATAAAATGCTCTGAGATGCATAGATGAAAAGCTCAATATTTACAAAAAGAATAGGGATCTATTTGGTACTTAACCAAAAGTACAAGCATAAATTACATCATATTTTCGAGGTCATTCAATCACTAAAAATAAACAGGCATGTTTTTCCTTCTGAAAGCAGAAATAGTTTGTCATGTTCAATTCATGACAGACTCTTTATTATAGAAAACCTTTTCACAGTATAACTAGCTTCATGAGACCAATTAAAGAAATTCAGAATTCTCATGATTTTCTCTAAATTAGTTGAGTGGCTGGGAAAGGTGCTGGACTGACAGTCCTGGAAAAGTGAAAGTCCTATTTTTCTTCTGAATTGGTGTAGCACAGACACTGACAATGCAATCTTACTTCATCCATAATTTATCTATGCCTTTGAGAAATGAGAAGAGCAGCAAGAAGGTTCTTTCCCTGTACCTATTTAATAATTAAATTCTCTGCTACTGAGATGGCTGACAAGAAAGGCAATTGTAGTGGCACAGGAGTCCAATTGTGGACAGCTGTCCATTAGGAAGTAGATTGTGAGAGAGCACTATCTCATGTTAGCATAGCCCACGAAACACAGTTCTTACTGGCCATGGCCAGTCCTTCCCTAAGTAACACTAGAATTGTCACTGATACATTTTTATATGGCTGAAGGTGTATATTATTGGTCTTTGAAAGGACCAACATTGAAATCCTTTTGTAAAGCTGAAGCAAATAACAGAAATTCCTGGCCACTTTAAATGTTTTTTATTATATTCTGCGCATAAAGTTTTCCACATGAACTCATGCCTCTGAGTCATTAGATTTAGAATGTTTTTCCTTTACAAGTAGATGGGTACTTTTTGCATTATACCTGGAGAAAAAGATCCCTACACAAGTCAGCTGCTCAAGATGTTTTCATTGCAAAGGGTAGGATACTCTTTCTTAATGAATAAGTGTAAAATTAAACAAGATGAGACAGATGCACACAAGTTACATGCAAATTTGTTCAACAGATTACTCTGTTAGTCGGTAACGATGCTCAATTTTCATTTCTGATAAACAGTACTAAAAACATTAATGGAATCCACATATCACAAATGGATTTTTAAGAAAAAGCAGGTGAAGTGCAGCCTTAAAATTCTCATCTGATGGTATGTGTCCTCCAAATATTGAATGCTAAATATCCCTGCATGTCTTCACCTCTCTTATTTAAATAGAACGTAATATGAGAGAAGAGGGTGTGTACTCGAATACAAGTGTGATGGGCATATTATAAATCCATGAACAAAACAGATGAACACCAGACAAAATGGAGAAGTCAGACTTCTCAGCGTTTTGATCCTCACCAGTTTGTTTTCTAGAGTGCACACATCTTCTCAGTTGTGTGGGAGCAGAGACTCAAAATGGGGTATATATGGAGAAAAACTGTGCACAATTATTCAGATAACATTCAGTTTCGCCTCCAGACATTTATGTTCTTAAGCTAACCAATAATGGGGTCCAAACTGCATGAAAACATTTGTATCAAATTTCCCCATGTTGAGCTTGCAGTGGAAGCCTCTGTCCCGTCTCCAGCTGTAAGTCATCATAACCACAGTAGGGTTGGAATCATGCCACTATTGCAACCACCACCTTTAAACATTATTATTAACAGCACATTTCTAGTATAGTTCCCCTGAGCAGTGTGCAAAGAATTTCCCCTCTCCCCTGATAGCCTTGTAAATAAAACCATTCTATAGAATACATAGAAGGATTGTCTAGAGTTCCATTTTACTAGCACAGTTTCCCAAACGATGCAGGAAAACTGCTAGACACAAGTAGGTTTAAACATAACATCAGTTTCCTGTATCTGCATAGTCTCTGGAGAATCCTTTTTCTGCCTTTTGACTAACCAAATGACATTTCCAAGAACATTAATATAAGAAATAAAGGCTCATTACTGATGGTGACTACATTAGCTCTTTGAGCAAATTCAGAGCATTCAGTGCACATGGGAAAGAGTTTCAAACACAGAAACAGATTTAAAGGGGTGATTACATGCAGTCTGCATTGGGACAAAACAGTCATGCTATCCACTGCTATCCAAGGCCACATCTATCAGACCCATGATATGTAAGAATATAGGGAATACATTACCAATGAAACTGGGCATTCCAAGAGAATGTGGTTAGTGGTGGTGTTTTGTTTATTTTAGCAAAATCCTGCTCCCACTAAAGTTTGGCTTTATTATTTACTTCAAAGATTTTGCTTACGTTTGTGTATTGGGACACTATCATACATAAATGAGTAAATAAATAAATTTAAATGATAAAATGGGAGATATGAATGCTGGAATCTAAAGGAATATTTATACTCTATATTTAAGATGGAAGCTGGTGTTGAAAGTGTGTGGACAAAAAGGAAGCAAAGTTGCCGGGGGTGTTAGAGGTGAAGTTCATTTTGTATCCAACTCAAAATACTGGGCTGGCAATGCTTCCTCCAAGGAGCTCCACTTGATTATTTATTTATAATTCTGTTGTGAATAATTTGTTGAATAATTATATTCCAGGTACAGTATCTGTTGATAACTGAGTGTCAGAATTTTCCCATTCCCAAAGAGTACGTTTCAAACCTGGGATTATTTCCCCCCTCATTTGTTGGTGGTTGTGATGGTAGGAGCATTTATTTATTTATTTTAAATAGAGCTTGAGGAAAAAAGAAACAGGAGATTAGAGGATGTGCACATGCCTTTCTGGGAACTAGCAAGCAGGCTCAACAGTAAAAAAAAGCCAAGTGATCTTTCAAATGGGCTATTACTGTAGTTGTGGGAGCAGAATAATGAAACTGAACAGAATAATTGGCCTAAATATCTGGTTAGAGGGCTGTGTACAGAGAAAAGAGCATGAAAGGCTCTACTGAAACCAAAGATAGGTGGGTGTTCCTGCAATCAGTACAGAAAAAGCTCTGGAGAAGTCTGTAAACTAAAGAGGAGGAGGGGAAAGAAATGCAAGCAGGGGGAAGGGAGGGAGAATGAAAACCCACTAAATTTTAAAGTGTAAAGGAAAAGAAAGCACTTGATTGTACTTACTGCCATTCCAAGACAGGTGGAGTGGCTGCAATTAGAGGTACTGTAACAGCAATATGGACTATCTGGAGAGCCAATGCAGTATCACAGGAAAACAAAGGAAAATAAAAGGAAAGTTGGATATTCAGTCTTTTGTAATGGGACATTCAGAGGTGAAGGCACTTCAACAGAGGTTTCTGGGAAATACACACAGATCCTCTGCACATCCATAGTGTTACACTGATTTACACCCACTGAAGATCTGACTTGTGGCTTATAAATGGATATATTATATAAAAATAATGAAATTAAAATTGTCATATTAGAAACTTGAACTTTCAAGCCAACACCCTTAGTTTTACCTTGGAAAGTTTGGGGACAATGATATAATGCAATTTATGTATCAAATAAATGAGCATACAAGAGATGTATGTATTTATTGGAATGGAAGACTAATCTGCCAACGTTTTCTCCACCCTTAATATGCATATTTCTGAAGTCAGTTATGATAGTTACACTCAACTGTCCAAAAATTAACACCTCCTACCTATTCATGATTTTCTCTATAGTAGCACGTCATCCAAGCTATATTCCTGTGGTTAATGATGGTGGCAATGGGTGATGATATAGTAACAACATTGTACTTTCAACTGCAGTAAGTTATTTAAAATAATTGTACATTTAGGGATTCAAAAACTTAGATGACAAAGCACAAAATCAACACCTTTTTGTCTCTGTTGGTATCTATTTCAGCTCCTTAAATAATATGCAGATCAGATCAAGGTCCCAGGCCTGCATCAGGACCCACTGGCATGGTCTTGGAATCAATGGAATTCCACATAGGCAAAGAACTCCATGACAGTGGTAGTGGATCCTGTTGCAGGATAAGGGCTTAAGAAAGTAAATGAGAATGAGCTTTAAGAAATCCATACATACTCAATAAAGCCTTTCAGAATCATTGTAGACATTCTAAATAGTTTACAGCAATGATTGGTTCAAATACTGCCCAGTACATTAACAGCTAGATAACGGCAGCTACAGGAAAATGATTAAAAAAAAATGTTAACCTCAGTGATATATGCTGAGTGGCTCCAATTAGCAAAGTTGACACTCCTTTGCTTAAACAAGCTAAGCATTAAACCCAAAGTACAAACCTCCCTTTAAAAAAAACCAAACCCACTCATGCCTGTATTTTAGGTCTATCTAAAGCCCCTCCTGGCAGCTCTGTCAGTTGTCATGCTGCAGAATGCCTCATTCAGTTAAATCTAACCTAACAGGAAACACTACTGGAAAGAATGTGGAGCTGTCCTTGAGTCAGTCTCCTGGTATCTGAGATATGTTTCATTTTTTGTTTATAGCAATAATGAAAACTTTTAAAATATCACTGAAAATTAAACTACAAACAGATGAAGGAGACAATCAGTATTATTAACTGATCTCCAAAGGCTAGATCCAAGTTCTTTCTGAATTCTCACTTAGTTCCAATACCACCAATTGTGGAGTATCTGGCTGTGTAGTAGTGAGACCTGAAAAAGAACCTAGCAGGACCTAAAAAAAAATTATACTTAAAAGCGATGTTGTGTTTTAATATACTGAAATGACTCTCTTGGCCTGGCTTGTGTGGGCAATCAGCACCTATTGGTGAAGTAGAGAGACCATTTTGCTTGGCGTTTGCCTTTGTCACTACAAAGAGGTGCTGGACAGAACACCATAGGTAATATGGATGTATGCCAAATTAGACCTTCCGTGACACAAGTGCAACATCACTTGTCTTCAGATTATAAACCACGTGGCACTTACACAACCTCATTGGGGTTACACTGGTCTAAGTGGCTCATTAAACAATGGTGTTTATTATGCACAAGAAGAAACAGAATCCAGCTCACTCCTTTGTAGCTAACAAACCTTATTTTACTCACAAAAATGAGTAGTTATGATTCTGAATACAGAAGGAATAGATCAGCGAAGTAAGGTGGTGCCACTTCTATCTGCTCATTTTTCAGAGAGTACCTTGAATAACTGTGACATAACTGCCTCTCTAGGCAAAATGTATCAGAGGTCTGTGTTCATTAAAAACTGCATCAACAGATTTACAGTGATTGGTTTGCATGCAACTCAGGCACTATCCAGAAAAAAACATACAATATCCAGAAAACACTCAGGTAAAACTTGATATCAATATTAGTGGAATGCAAACAAAGTCACAATAAGACCATTATAACAACATTAATTTATTATTATTTGTATTACAGAGGTGCCTACAGTCTTCATCTGCAAACAGAGACCCATTGTGCTAGGCACTGTACAAACATAGAGAGACATACAAAACAGGCTTAAAATTAAAAAAAATAAAAATAAACCTCCTTAACTGAGAAACACAAGTGGCTTAACATTGCAGTTTTAAGTTACTATTTTCCAATTCAAAGGTGATAGCACAAAATGACCAGCATCAAAATAAGAGAAAATAAAGTGATGTGGACACAGTGGTGAAATAAGGACAGGCACATGCAACAGACCGCAATTTTTATTAAATTTAAACACAGGGGACGGGCACTACCCATCCATCACCCTGTCCCTTGAGTCCAAGACCCATCAGCAACTTCCCATGTCTTTTACCTGTGGGAACTGTTCATTTTATCCTTTTAACCTTTTATCCTTTTAACCACACTGGAAACTGGCCACATAGGGCACCAGCGACTAGCTTATTCACTCTCCCCCATCCCTCTGCCAGCCACGCCTTCTGGTATCTCCATTCCCTCACATTCTGAAGCCATATTCAGCACCCCTATCTGACAATGTACACCATCATCCCTGATCAATTCAGGTCAATTGTAATAGATGTCCCTATGCTGTGTCACCGAACCCCAGGCTCCAGGAATATCCTAGTGACCTCCTGATTCATTTTCTTCAGAGTCTTGTCCACACAGGTGATCTGCAGCTCCCTGTCAAACCCATCTTGTGAGCATTTCTGACCATACTAACCTAACTTCCAGACACTACTGCTTTATCAAGCCAACATCCCTTGGAATTCTAGCCCTTAAATTAACTTCTGTGCGGCCCCCAACATCTCTCTCCCTGAGGTGAATAACCAGGACTGAGTTAGGTCCGCATTGTTCGACAATGAGTGCAGGAGTGGCATGAGCTGATCCCCTAGCATGCCTCTTCTGTCAAACTGCAGCTTGCAAACAGCTTTGGCCCTGAAGCCCAGCTGAGATCTGCCTGCTGTGTGTTGTGGGACCCAATGCACTAGAATGCCCACAAATCCAAATATTGAGTATGCTTTGGATACTCTCTCAAACAAAAATGCATCAGGTTAATTACAATTTACCGTTCCCATCTTTTCCTTGGTGCAGATGTAAATCCTGTAACAGTTTGATTTCCAGTGCCCTATTGCCTGCATTTTACATGGGCTAAAACCCCCAGCAGTGGTTGATGTTGTTGCCCTGATTCTGAAACAATGAGTACCAAATTTACATGGGTCAAGATCCATGAGTCTTTTCCTCAGCACTGTGGTGAATTGGTACCTCATCAAGAAGCTGCTATCACCATGTACGAACTGCAGGCCTGGCTGCTGGCCCACGGCTTTCTTGCCTTTAGAGGGCACAGGCATTCATCTGCATATACCTTCAATATATCCCATAAGCACTCTTTCCCTTCTGGTCCATTTTAGAGTACTTTAAGTGAGAGAACAGTGCTCCTGTACACAGCAGTGTAACCATTAAGTTCAGTGCCCTTTGGGACTGATCTGCTGCTGCCAAAAGCACTGCCTCACTCACTTTAAAAGCACCAAAGAAGGCAACAACAAATGCCGCCCTAAATAAAATGGATGATCTGGGTAATTATAAGCCTGTCAGCCCAATGTCGATCTAGAGCAAGATAATGGAGCAGCTAATATAGGACTCAATTAATAAAGAATTAAAGGACGGTAATATTATTAATGCCACTCAACATGGGTTTATGGAAAATAGTTCCTGTTAAACTAACTTGATATCTTTTTTTTTAATGAATAGAGGTTTTAATAAAGTTTGGTTGATAAAGGTAACACTATTGATGTAATATACTTATACTTCTGTAGGGCATTTGACTTGGTACTGCATGGCATTTTGATTTAAAAACCTAGAATGATGTAATATTAACATAGATACATTAAATGGATTAAAAGTTGCATACTTGATAAGTCTCAAAATGTAATTATAAATGGGAATCATTAGAGAACTGATGTGTGTCTAGTGGTGTCCTGCAGGGATCAGTTCTCAGCCCTATGCTATTTAACATTTTTATCAATGGAAGAAAACATAAAAGCATCACCGATGAAGTTTGCAGATAACACAAATTGGGGGAGTGGTAAATATAATCTGTATTGGTCAGTAAGGTGGGTGTCAGAAAACAATGTGTTTTAATGTAGTTAAATGTAAATGTATACATGTCTAGGAATAAATGTAGGTTATATTTACACTATGTGGGACTATCATGGGAAGCAGAGACTCTGAAAAAGATGTGGAGGTGGTTGTGGATAATCAGCTGAACACAAGCTCTCACTGCAACATTGTGGCCAAACAGGCTAATGTATGTGATCTTTGGATGCATAAACAGAGGAATCTTAAATAGAAGTAGAGAGGTTATTTTACCTCTGTATTTGGCACTGGTGCAACCACTGCTGGAATACTGTGTCCAGATTTAGGGTCCACAGTTCAAGAAGGATACTGAAAAATTGGAGAAGGTTCAGAGAAAAGTCATGAGAATGACTAAAGGATTAGAAAACCTGCCTTACAGTGACAGGCTCCAGGAGCTCGATCTAGTTAGCTTAACGAAGAGAAGGTTTAGGGGTGACTTGATTAGTCTGTAGGTATCTACATGGGGAACAAATATTTAATAGTGGGCTCTTCAGTCTAGCAGAGAAAGGTATAACAAGATCCAGTGGCTGGATGCTGAAGCTAGACAAATTCAGACTGGAAATCAGGTGTAAATGTTTAATGATTAAGGTAATTAACCACTGGTACAGTTTACCAAGGGTCATGGTGGATTCCCCATCACTGGCTATTTTTAAATCAAGATTGGATGGTTTTCTAAAAGATCTGCTCTAGGAATTATTTTGGGGAAGTTCTATGGTCTGTGTTATACAGTAGGTCAGAATAGATGTTCACAATGGTCCCTTCTGGTCTTCGAATCTATGATTCTACTGGCCCTAAAGAAAGGGAGCCAGGACCCCTTCTCCTCTGGGGTCTTTTGTAAATCCCATCCCATAAACCTATCTCAGTTTCCCCTTCTGAAAAATGGAGATACTATTCGATTACACAGGATTATTGTGAGGGCTACTGTTGGCAAAGCAGTGTGAAACGAAAAACTACAATATAAATGTTATTTTACATGCAAGATAATAAAACTGAAATACAGTGTATTTCTTTACTTATTTTCCTATTTTACTAACTAAATACTGTGAGGAATATAAATCTTTAGATTTATAGGGTGAAATCCTGACTTCCAGTGAAGTCAATGGCAACGCTGCCAGTGACTTCAATGGGGCCAGGATTTCATTCAGACTTTACGGCAAGAAGGAACCATTATAATTATCTAGACTGACCTCCTGAATAACACAGACCATAGAATTTCATCAAGTGATTCATGCATCAAGATCTTAATTTATAACTGACCAAGAACATATCCTTTATTGTCCTACATGAAATCAGTATATCAAAATTAGTCTTTATCTCTTCAGCATTGGTAACAAAATAAACTTTTACACAATTGGTAGAAAGCACTTATCAATAATATTTTTCGCTCCCTATATACACACAAAAGAGAGAGACTTCACCTGTTTTTTATATCTTAATTAGAATGATATTAACTCTTCAGCCCCAGTAATTCCAAAACACTTCACTGAGTATATATAAGACTCACTTCTCCCAGTACTGAAGGGCAGGCTCCTCTATGGCAAAACAAGCAACTATTTAACAACAATGATACACAACAATTTAGGACAGAAAGCTAAGAATACTTTATCCAACAAACAGTAGAAGAATTTTTTTGTGGATAGAACTGGCTATGAAATTTGACCAGGAGACCAGGGTTAACCCCTACCTTCTTGTGAAAAATGCCATGGGCTCTTCAATGACCACTAGTCAGAACCTTAGTTTGATATTTCACCTAAGAGATTTTTAAAAATGTTAACTATTTTGCTTAACATTGTACTTACGTCTTATTCAAACACATTAAGATGATTTTGGAGTAATGATAAAATAAACAACAGTTGGTTGTTTACAACCTCTTTAAATTAAGAGCCATATTCCATTTCAGTACCCAGAAATTTACAAACTTTACTTCCATTAGCATTGGAGATACAAATATAAGCCATTGTTGCAGCAAGATGAGATCACATTATTTAAAATTTAAACTTTCTTGGCCTAAACCTAAATTTTGCATAGGTTTTGGATTGCATTATAAAAATGCCATTGCAAGATTATTGAAATAGATTCATCAGGAAATAAAATGATCAACTGAAAGTTACTTTTTTAACTTTATAAATTGCCAGTGGCTTAAAATGAGTCATTTTGCAAGTCATCATTTTTCACACATCAGAAACTAACTCCTCACCAGCAATTACACCACTTTGATTTTTCTGAGCCTGGAGTAACTTTCTTGAGTGCAGAGAAGAAATTCAACGTTGCCAGTGAAAAGGGAGAAGTTTATATGGCCTGCCTTTCTTTGATGCTCTTTGGATGCCAAATGTTATTTATGTATTTTTATACCCACTGGGATAACTATAACTTAGTGACTAACCCAGCTGTTGGCTTAAGTCAGTAGCAAGTCATAGGATCAAATTCATCCCTGGTGTAAGTATGTATGACTCCCACTGACTTCAGTGGAGATGTTCCGATTCACATGATCAGGGAATTTGGCCAAGAATAATAACCTCAGCCAATAGCCATACTGGTCATCTAGGAAAAGCCCATCATCAGAACAGTTGCAGATTTTGTATGTGTTCCATAGTATGTCCAGGACACAATGGCTGTGTCTCTACATTGAGTTACCGATGTTCCTACGATGGCTGATTGAAATTAGAGTCTGTCAGAGGTTCCCCTGAATATAGTGTTTGTCAGATTCCCAGAGAAGAAGGAACCACACAACCACTTACATATGCAAACCAAGTTAAGGGGTGTGTTGTAAGATATTTAACAAATGATACAATGCAAGCCACCAACATAATATAAATGGTGAGTGGAAAATACATTCCCTGACTGGGAATCTATTGAAGGTTTAGAACCAGGAAACAAATTATTTAAGGGTACTGAGAGGAATATCCCTGACTTCCACACATCCTACAGTCCTTGGAGACTCCATTATTACTGAGCTTCTGCAGCTTAGCAGTGGAGTAGTTGAAGAGTTAAGTGTATTTTCATAGTAATTTTAAATGAGAGGTTCTTTATTTTTATCACATTTGATATTTTAGAAAAAAACTTCTATTCTAAATGTCCAATGTTAAACACTGTATTTGAAAAAAACGCACTGATATATAAATACAAATGCAGGTTTCATATGCCTTCTAAATTCCACAGGCTTTCCATTCATTTAAAAGGCAGCTACAATTTTCCCTTTGTTTTTAAAATCTTCTGTTTATCTGGTTCTAGCCCTTATTCATAGATTAATGCAGCCTGCCTCTCTGTACTCCCCTTAGTTCCTTCCACTTGGATAGCACCAGCCTCCTCTCTGCCTCTACACACAATCTTGCCACTTACGGTGCAGGAGCCTTCTTCTCTGCAGTTTTTCATCTGAAATTACTTTCTTCTATCTGTGCCTCACTAACTCTCTATCTCATTATAAATCTCATCTGAAAACAGAGTATCTCCCTGCCTGTTATTTGTTTAGCACCATAAGTGAGCATGGTATTTTATTGACCATTGCCTATATTTAATTCCTTTTTCCCTCTGCTATTTAACTCTAACATGTTCTGGAATCTGTTTTGTGTGAAAAAGGCCATTCAGAATAAAGATGTGTTGTACATACCCAAGTGGAATATGTGGGGAATCTGGATTGCTACTAATGAAAGAGAAAGATTACAGGGGAATCATTGGTGGCTATGGGGGTGATTTTCAAAAGCTTCTAAGGGATTTAGGAGCACAAGCCCCCATTGGACTTCAGTGGGTCTTGTGATCCTAAATCCCTTGGCTGCTTTTGAAACAACTCACCCTATTCCAGTCAGTTGACTATGCAGTTAACTGCAGTATAGTCCCATAGAAAAAAACCCTTAATTTAGCTGGATTTAAAGTTCAAGCACCTTGAATTTACAAAAGAAACCTTACAAAGGAAAACACAAACAGAAACCCAGGAAAATCTATAGTTTTAAAGTTAAATTGAAAAGAACCCAAGCATTTGAAAATATGGAAATTCACATATAAGGTAACTAAACAACAGTAATTCTGTTCCTGTAGCAACGCTCTCCTCCTATCTTCCTTTTTCATTTCGTTTCATATACACTGCTATATTTGGATCAAGGATTTTTTCTTAAGTGTTGTTAAGAAGTCCACGGAGTCAATCTGCAAACATCTTAAATTTGAAGGCCACTTGCACATACTTGCATAGCTTCTGAGTGGTGACTTGGAAATCTATATTGTAAGACACTGGTTTTATAATTGGTTTCAAACATACAGTAGCTGCACTTAAAAAACAGTTCTAGCAGCAGTGCCCATTTTAAATATAGGGAATATCCTTGACACCTGTAATCTCTCTAAAACTGGAGTGAACTTTTAAAGTTGGCCCCCTCCACATGTCCCCAATCCTAATGACCTGACCACTGAATTCAGTTATAAATGTCCCAATAACTTCAGTTAGTATTGAATCAGGGCCCAAGTGTGATGTTTTGTCACCACACCACCTGTTGCTCTTTCCATATTCATGGATCATGGATCTAAGAGGCTTGTGCATGTAAGTACACTAGCTCTGTATTTAATGAAACTAGCTTAACTATGTGCATGTGTATGCATGCAAATTTTGTCCTATCTCTTGCCTTTGAGGGACGAAGGGAACGCATGAGAGATAAACAGAAAATTCTTCCTCTTGCCCCCACTACATGAAAGGTGTAAAGATACAGCATCCCCCAAAAAGAGAACTGTGGCACTGATGAAAGGCTTGCTGTCTGCCTCCCCTTTGCACATTGCTAAATATTATGCTATGATACCCCGTGTACCCTGCACTAAACAGAATGAAGGTTCCAGCCTTGGAATAGAAGCACAACGGCATACATGCTCTACCGTCCTGAAGATTCTCCATACGACAAGATTATTACCGAGAGGAAACCTGGTGCCTCAGACCTGCTGGAAGAGAAGTGAGGGAGAACCACTTTCTCTTCCTACTAATCATGATATGGGGAGTTCACTTCCTAGAAAACATGGCAACTGGCTATGCATTTTTTGATGGAAATAGTCACCAATAAGCTGCTCTAGCATCTCATAATTTAAATGGGATCTTTTCAAAGAAAAGATTTAGAGACTATTGTTTCCACTGAAACCTCAGGACTCCAGCAGCCTTTTAGTGCCCTTTAAAGTATGCTATATTCCTGCTTAGCCAGTGAATAACTTCCCAAATATGCTTTTCCTTGTCTCAGAATTGGTTAGCTGCCCTAGATCTTGCCAAGATCTTTCAAATTAACCTTACTGACATTTGTAGGACTGTTCTGGAGATAAATTGTGGCAAAAAATATTTCAAGATTGGATTCCTCCACCTACCCCCACACCACCAAGTCCTCTTTGTTAAAAAGAGCTTGGTTGAATCATTCTGGGCAAAATAACTAAACAAATCTGTTCACTGGTTACAAATCATACATGACAAAATCAAAGGGAGACAGACCTTTTTGTTTTTAAATGAGAAATTTACGGTATGGGCAAAACTGGGTTTATAAAGTCTCAGTTTTAGGCTCTGGAGAGGCTGCCATTCTGCAACAGAATCTGTGTGAAAGTAAAACTTGGAACAGTTTTGTATCACTGAGTTTCTCTTTTTGGATCTAGATACGTTGTGGGGAAAAGGAAGGGAAAGCAAATACTGTTGCATCATACTCAAGAGTTCTTGACAGCTTCTCTACCCCCCTTCCCCAGAGAAAACAGCAGGATATCGTTTGATTCAGCCAAAATTGCTTTGTGGCTCCCGCAAGGCAGAAGGCCTTGCAGACTGTGCAAGCTTATTACTTACCCTACTGACAAACACAGCAGGTGACAAGCCAAAACAGTTTACAGAAGACAGTGAGAAAAGGTTGTTGGTTTTTTTGTTTTGTTTTATGCAGCACCAGGTTCCAAAGCAGAGAGCTAGTGTGGAAATGCTCTCCTTCCCTTAACCCATGCCTAATTCCACAGACATTTATATCACTCACCTTTGGCAATGCATTGAATTTTGTAACTCCAGGTTTAAATACAGGTATCTCCCTAGTGTTTAGTGGCCTAGTGTTTTCTGCTCCATGCACAGTAGCTGATCTTCCTCCCTGTCTCCTGCTCCATGTACCTGACTGCACATGGGTATAAGGACAAAGAGTTCCTAAATTCCTTTATGCCCTTGATGGTCTCTCCCATCAGATTTCAAATTTTATGGTGACCAACAATACTGCTCCACTTAAGTCCCAAAATACTGTGTATGTGAGTATTTTAAAACATACTTAGTTCCACTGGACACATGGGTATATTAATATTAAAGATGTATGGTATATTTTCCCCATTTGATTGCAATTTTTTTTTGGGTGACGAAGACTGTAGTTTTGATAACGTAACTCGGAAATTTCAGTACATCATTAATTTTTAACAAAATGCTACAGAGCACCTTAGAGAATGTTTATTATGCCAAGGAAAAATATAAGTAAAAGATGAGAAACAACAGAGACAGCACAGACAACCTGTGCCCATTCCTCACACCTCATGTCATACCGTAGTACTTAATCAGAATACAGATCATTTTTTTATAGTCCTCCGTCAACGATTTCCTTCGGATTTTTCTAGCTCCCATGATAAAGATAATTCAGCAGGGCTCCCCATACACTGCAGAAACATAATCAAGCACCCTCCCATGATGTACATCAGTGTGCACTTTTGCCATTGCAAACATGCACAGCTGATAACTCACGGCTTCCAACAAAGATGCAGACGGTGTTTTGGCACCATTTGATTGTTAACTATGACCCTGGTTAGCTACACGAAATCATAATCTGAAATAAACATTTAGAATTGTGGCATATTTTTAACTTCCTGGCATACACAGGTAGCCTGCTATTGAGGTATTTTGCCTTGCACCAAAGTGATGGGCAGACAAGACAGCACTAATGTTGCCCCATGTATTTGTCAGCAGGCGGTAATGCAAAGAATCAGTGTAATGGCAGATACTAAATTAAAGACTGAGCAGTAATATTCATTTTCCCCAAGTTGTAGTTTCAGAGTTGGAAACTGATGACAACAGATGGGATATTTTTCAAGTGAAGAGGAATCATATGGTAAATGATTGCAAGTAAGGCAGAATTTGCTAAGAACATGCCGGGCTGATGGTAAATAACTGATATCTATATTTATTACATCTATGACCAGCTATATGAAGAGAGGGCCACATTTTGCCATCAGTTACACCAGTGTAAATCTGGAGGAACCTCAGTGATTTAATTGGGGTTACTTTGGACTTACGTTGGTGTAAAAGAGCAGAATTTGGCCCTACGGGACATCAGTGCTTATTAGTTACAACACTGACAGTACTTCAGCTAGAGAATTTGTGTGTCTTTAGACTTGTTTCCATTAAATATAGAGACAAGCACAGCCCTTATAAAATGTTGCATAGGTAGAAACTGAAACTCTTAGTAATTGGTGCTACAAGTTAATTTCCTGAAGTACAATATGCAGTTTTCAACTCTGAATTGCTCTATTTGATAAAATACTGCCGTGAGGAGAATATTTATTTTTAATGAGTAGGTCAGTAAAGTGTGAAGGATTGCAAAAACAGACTGGTGTTTAATTGACCTGGATCTCTACAAAGATTTAGAAGGAATAAAATGTTTTGTTCTATATACAAAAATATTCCTTACATAAGCAACTATGTGTTCCATAGCATTAAATATGGAAATCTTTAACATCACTCACTTTGAAGTGCATCTTATGAAGAAAACAGTAAACAGATTAAATGCAAGTACTGTGAAGCATATAGGAGTGATTTATAAAAATCACAGGAAAATCATCTCTGCTTGTTTTTACAAATGTTGTGGGTGGATTGTACTCTATTAATAGACAAACACAACTGCAAACTTAACTTGATACCACATCATTAATTTGAGCTTGCTGTTTGTTATATTAGCTGTGTGATAAGATGCTTCATTTGCTCATGTTAACTCTAATTCCCCTTTCATTAGATATGATGTTTCCATGGCACATACAGCGTACCCCTTTTAACCCCCAAAAGGAACTAATGCAAACTACATGAGTTAGCACGTGAAAATATGCAAGTACATATATTTGGAGGTTTGAGTTACAGAAACTAATGTGTAAAGAAGGTTCACTTGCTATGGAAAAGGCAAAGTCCAATTTGTAAATGACCATTTGAAAATGTGAAAAACATTTTATGCAGACAACATTCTCTAAACCCATGTAATCCAGCTCATATTTGACATAATTTGCATCATGTACTATTTATACACACTTTCTTTCCAATAACTTTTATAAAAATGTTAGTATGGTTTGTCTACCTGTAGCTGAAGTACCTTTGTCCATTCCCTAAATTTTGTAATATAATGTATCAACTTAAAATTGAGAAAATTATTCAGCTGCAAAATAATTAAAAAAATACAGATGTTATTGGTCCTCTTACACGTTCAGCCATTAAATTTATAACAAATAGGAATTTAAAAAAATCAGGAAGCAGTGAAATACACAAAGGTAGATCTAGCCAGAAGAATACATCATTACTACTGTTTTACCCACCACACCAAAATGCCTGGCGAGAACAGCAACCTGTGCTCCCTCCACTCACTTCAGGTTAATGTAAAAATATAACAACTCTCTTTAACGCCCAAAATTTTGTCTGATTTTAAAGATATATGTATGTACGTGGGGGGCTGGGAGAAACTCTTGCAAGAAAGTATTATTATCAGCCATAAAATCGGAGATATTCAAAGCATTATTATATTTTAAATAAGTGGAAAAATTAATTCATGATATAGAAGAGGTGGATTTAGAGCAATTAGAAATCCACCCCCTTTCAGCTTACTCTAAAAATATAATGTCTACAAATCTCTCAAGTTTTATGGTTGATAAAAAAAAATCTCTGCAAAAGTTATGTTTTCCAAGACTTAAGACATAACACATTGAAAAATTAAATGTTTATATCATCAGATAGAGCACTTATAAATACCATGCGGAATGATTAGCATGTCAGCGATGCTTGCTTATATATATATTTATAAACCTTTTTGTTTTGCAAACCACCGTCTTAATTTCCCCCAAGCCTCCTTATTAAAGTAAAAACACTACCTATGTCAGCCCGTTAATC